>NC_133376.1:15910274-15963206 GCF_049309525.1 Garra rufa
CCTGTAATGTTTTTTTCCAAGCATGTTTATGAAAATGACTTAAATGTCCTAATTGAACTATGGCCTAATCCTGGCTTAGTCTAAGCCCTGTCTGTGAAACCGGCCGAAAAGTTTATATTATTATTATAATAATTATTATTAAAGGGTTACTTCACCCAAAATGAATATTATCCCATTATTTACTCACCCTCAAGGCATATATGACTTCCTTCTTTCAGATGAATACAATCAGAGTTATATTAAATATTCTTCTGGCTCCTTCAAGCTTTATAATGCAATGGGCAGGTGTTTCTCTTCATCAGTCCAAAACAAGTTGGAAGCATGGAAGAAGCTCCTTTTTATTATGGAATTGATGCACTTTATTGGACTTGTTCTGGACTGATGAAGAGAAACACTTGCCCATTGCATTAGCCAGAACATTTTTAATATAACTCTAATTGCATTCATCTGAAAAAAGGAAGTCATATACACCTAGGATACCTTGAAGGTGAGTAAATAATGGGCTAATTTTCATTTTTAGGTGAACTAACCTTATAAGTAATTTCCTCTTCTTGTCATTCTAATTCAGCTTCCTGCAAGCTGTGGCAATTGAAAATCAAATTCCAATTCATGAATTGAAGGGGAGTAAGGACATTGTTAAAATAGGCCATGTGACAGTGGTTCAACTGTAATGTTCTTTGGAACTTTCTTCCATATGTCTTCAAAGTACATTCATGAGAGTACCACAGCACACGCGTGTAGTGCTGCTGATGCAGGAACCAGTGTTCAGACATAGAACGTCCATCTCTCTTAGTTTATTGTTTGTATATTCTGGTTCAAATTAGTAAGGCTGGGCAAAAAAGTGCAAGTCATATTCTCCCTTTTGAAATCTTCAGACATGTTTACATAGACTTTTTGTACAGTGTGTGTATTCTTCTGCTTGTGAACAAGTTCTAAGTCAGAATGCCGGCTTCTGCATTAGCAGCAACTCACGCATGAGTCGTGATACTGTCCTGAACAGCAGAAGAGACTGACACGGAAGAGAAAAATGTAGTTAAATAAAGTCGATCTTTTTGTTTCTTTGCGCACAAAAGGTATTCTCATAGCTTCATAACATTTCAGTTGAACCACTGATGTCACATGGACTATTTTAACAATTTCTTTGCTATCTTTCTGGGCCTTGAATGTGTCATTTGCATTGCTGTCTATGCAGGGTCAGAAAGCTCTCAGATATAATCAAAATATCTTGAGTAATTAATGACAGAATTTTAATTTCCGTGTGGACACTTCCTTTTAAAGTTGCTATTGCTTGCTATCGTTTTCTTTACCACTAATCAAAATGCTAAAGAGTTCAAGCAGATAGAAATATAATTATTATTGCCCAAAGTAAGTAGGGACTTATTTTCCCCAGTTGTAAAGGTTGATATGCCCTGCTTAATAGTTGTAGTAAAGTACCACATCGATCTAATGCAAAAGAACGTGCACAGCAGGCAGAAGTATTTTTAGCCAGCAGATAATAGCATAGCTGTGCATGAATCCATTCTGTAATTAAGCATAACTTATGTGCTCTCTTTTTCTCCTGAAGCGCAGCAGAAGGAAGGTGCAGGTGAGAATACTTGAGACAGGGAGGACGCAGATCAACCTGAGGAATTATGTCTGCTCCGTGAAATTGAATTTAAAAATGAAGACATAAATAATATAGTCATGTCCATAGATATCTTCACCTCAGTGGGATATGTGGCAGACAAAGCACTCAAAAATCACACGCCGAGGCGCACACACACACAAATACAGATAAGGTTGTCTCAGTGCCTGAAAATTAAGAAATCATTAGAGTCATTCATCATTGTGTTGGTGGGGAAGAAAACCTCACTTCTTTAAATAATTACTCTGAATCAAAGGCTAAGTGCAGAGAGATCAAAGTCAGGCATTCTTGTGTAATCCTCAAGTGTTGCAAATCTTCGGTAATCTACCTTGCCAGGTCCCCACTGTTTGACATGTCTTTACTGTAGAAAAGGGAAGGGTGCCATTAATTACTGCTTTGCTGTGCAGTTGTTTACTTTCGTTAAACCTGAGTGCTGCTTGATTTGTGGATCACCCTGTTTATAGATCACCCCCGTTTTCTTTGTGTTTGCCTGGACGTTCACACGATCAGTCTGCCTAGCTTGATGTCTGTGTTTGCATTAGCGTGTTTGTCTGCTTGTTCCAGGAGTTAGTAGTGTGTTTGCCTGTGTGTGTTTCTACACCGGGGGAGTGAGGATGAGATTAGCCGTGGACTCGGATAGTTTACTTTTGTGTGTCGAAACGTATACCTAAAAAAGTGGATGAAATTGTGCAACGGCGTGTCCCTCCCTCACCCCAAACACTGCCAATCCCCCCACCGAACGCCCACCATCCTCACCACCCTAAAACCCAACAATGTTTGAATTCACAGCAGGATCAAGGAAGTTCATTAGTTCTTTCTCAACGATGAACCGAAGAAAGGCTCGTGCACAGGTGGTTCAGGCCTTTGTCTGAGCCACTCTGCGCTACAGTGACCGAAGAGTCACTCCTACACGACGTGCACCGGTGTGCTGGCAAAGTCATGAGCCAACTGAAGATTTGTGAGTGGGTGGAAGGTCTTTAATTTTCCTGCAGGTCCTGATCAGGGGGTGGATCAAAGTTACAGAGAGATTAAAGGACATCGGCTTGAGAGCGGAGCACTGAGCGGCACACAGAACTCTTTCCTCGCATCGCTCTAATCCAGGCAGCAATCAGCAAAGCGCCGGACCACATGGGAAACGGGGGAGCCCCATCGAGATGGGAACAAGAGTTTAAAGGTCACATTCGAAATCCAGTAGGTTTCTTAGTCATGTGATGAACGGCACAGCTAGGTATACACAGACGGCCGCTGAATGATCTACGAGCCCCTTGAGCTATCGATGAATGTAACTTGGCCAGTCAGTCGAACAGGATAGAACTGATGAAGCACTTTGAACAGTCTATCCTGGTCATTGACCCCTATTTTAATCTTAGTGTCTACCTCCCATATTGCCACATGTGCAGGATTTGGCCAGAGAAGAACCCTCATCCCCGCCTGAGGAGGCGGGAAAGGGGATTCTGAACGCAGCGGTGAGGTCATCTTTAGCGGAACCTCATTTTCCTTTAAATTACCCTGGCTGATGACCTCGTCTTTTCTTGCAACAATTAACTCTGATTTGCTCATCAACCGAGCAGAAAAATTACCGCAGGGCAAAAAAACAAAGACCACATAGTTAGCCAGGGCTGCTATCTCCCATCAGGGCCGGGACACTTCTTTGGACGTCACCGGTTGCTTTGATTGCAAAGTAGATGCGCTGCTAGCTTCCCTCTGTCAGACGGAGGATGACTTTGAATCAGGCGTGAGCTAGTGGCTGCTAAACCTGACACATCTTACAAAAACACACTTTATCTCACTTCTCTGTCTTCTGACTTTATTTTAATATCTATATTTTCTCAAGTGTTTACGCAACTTTGACATGTGTTGACAGGTTCTTTTTTTCCACGAATAGGGCGTTGGAAATAAGTCATCCAACAATTTGGGACGTCATTTCGAAATGGAAAAAAAAAAAATTAAAAGAAAAACTAAAAGGTTGCTGTTGTAATGAATGACTCTACAATTTGGAGTATTGTTTTTCTCGTACTAAAGCCAGCACAATTTCATGCTGTAGAAGCTGAAGTTGGTGTAAAAAAAACAACAACATACAGTCGAGGTCAAAAGTTCCAACAAGGTCCCATAAACTTCTCATTCTTTTCATACTGAGGACAACTAAGGGACTCATATGCAACTATTACAGGAGGTTCAATGCTCGCTGATGCTTCAGAAGGAAACACAATGCATTAAGAACCAGGGAATGAAAACTTTTTGAATTTGAAGATCAGGGTAAAATGTACTTAATTTGTCTTCTGGGAAACTTTTAAGTATCTTCTGTGGCATCTGAAGCACAGTACTAGATGAAAAAAAAACATGATATTTAGGCAAAGTAAGAAAATTGTACACATCTTCATTCTGTACAAAACCTCCTGTAATAGTTGCATACGAGTCCCTTAGTTGTCCTCAGTGTGAATAGATGGTCCAAGCATACAGTCATTGTTGGAAAGGGATCAAATAAACAAAAATGCTGAAAAATCAAAGAATTTGTGGTTACCTAAAGCATTTTTCTGAAGAAAACCGGGCAGTTTAACTGTCCCAAACAAGGGACTCATGAACAACACAAAACAATAAAACACAGCTGTGGATCATTCAACACAGTATTAAGAATCAAGAATCAAGTGTATGTAAACTTTTAAATGGGGTCATTTTTATAAATTCAACTAGTATTTTCTCTTGTGGACTATATGTAGACTAATATGTAGACTCTTTTATGTGAAATACCTTATTCAGGTCATAACTAAATAAAAAATAACATGCATTTTGTATAAACCCTTTTATTTTGGTAAAATAATTAGCATTTTGCAGATTCTGCAAGGTGTATGTAAACTTTTGACGTCAACTGTAACTATATAAAATAAACGGATAGTACTTTTCAGTTAGAAAATGCCTCATGGCGTCTACGAGCGAGACAGGATTTTGATAACAGCGGGGGAAATGCAGTCTCTGTGCTGTGTTTGAAAGGACATTGATTTCTCATTTGGCTGGTGTGTTTGGTTCAATCAGTTACAGGTATGTGTGAAGAGCTCAGCCAGGTCAAGATATACCCAGAAGTTCAAACGCTTGCAGAGGAACACAAGATTGCAGGGTGGAGTTTATCGAGGTAAACCCATTAAGTTAAAAGATGACGAAGTAAACGGAGCGCAAAAGAAATGTGGGATCGATAACGTTCCAAGCTTTGTTAGACCTCTGACCCCTGGACTCTGTATTCATAAAAGTGCTGAAACTTTCTTGAACTGTTTTAAAAGAGAGGGGAGTTCAGAACAGCACAGTTGCTTCCATTTTAGCTTCTTGTCTGCTTTGGGTTACGATATTGTCTTTAGAGACAAGCTGGGGGAAGACCCTCCTGGACACATTGTCTGATAGGCAATTAAATTTTGAATTACTCCTATGGGGGCAGCCAAACCGTCTGGGATAGAACTGCTATGCTTGCCAATAGAGTTGGACGTTCTTCAGCTTTGATAACACCTGATCTATGTGTCAATATTTTACCTCTACTGTAAGTGTTAATCACCTCGAAGATGTGAAATGATCTCATAGTGGGTTCCTCGAAATCGTTCAGCCCACCAAGAGGATACTAATCGTCTGTGATCTACTAGCCTATGCTATTGCTTTATAATTCCATTTTATTTATACATTTTTTCCTCCATTATTGTGTATTGTCTCCATATTACATAACTCAAACTGACCTTGTATTTTCCACAAAATAAGATGAGTGAATTCAAGTTGATTTAAATCAAGCGTTTCTAGGTGTAGTTAATACAAACAGAAAAATAAAACATGGTTAATTGAGTGTTCTTAAGAGCTCATGATAAGGATGTCAGACTGTGAACAGAACAGAAAGGGGAATGTTACTATTTATTTTGACCAGGAGGGGGCAGTGCAGAGCAGATGCTGTCCAGCTTGGTTGTCTTTTCATCCATCAGTCAAAAGATTGTCTTCTCCAATACAATACTTTTGATTGACAGAATCACACTGTTAAATGCAGTGAAGGGTTAGGATTTTAGAGTATAAAAAATAAGGGTTCTTTATTGGCTCTGATGGTTCTATGAAGAACTATTTACACTCATGGAACCTTTCAAAGTTATATGTAATGGAGAAAGTTTCTTTAGGATTTTAATAATTTTGGTTCTTGGTTCTTTGTGGAACCAAAAATTGAACCATGGAACCTTTATTTTTAAAAATAAAGGCTCCAGACGTCTGTTTTGTTGTTGAAGAACCATTTTTGGTTCCCAAAAGAACCTTCCAGAGAACAGTTGTTAAATATCTAAAGAACCTTTAAAATAAAAATTAAAATAAAGGTGCTTCACAATGCCATAGAAGAACCTTTTTTGTCTAAATGGTTCCATAAAGAACCTTTGACAACTAAAGAACTTTTCTGTTTCACAAAAGGTTCTTTGTGGCGAAAGAAGGTTCTTCAGATTATAAAAAGGTAAGTAAGAGATGGTTCTTTAACAAACCTTTGACTGAATGGTTCTTTGTGGAACCAAACATGGTTCTTCTATGGCATCACTGTGAAGTATCATATATTTCATGAAGTAGACTAATTGCAATTTTTATTCTAAAAATGCAAGCATCTTGTCTTGTTTTGGTTTAGTCTGTAGTATTATTATTTTAAAATCTAGAATTTGTCATTGTATGTCATTTAGATCAAGTCAGAGTGTGTATGTGTGTACAGTGTAGCAGTGGGAGCAGGTAGTGTATTATTCAAGCTTAATTTACCTGCTCACAAAAGGTCAGTAACTTGGAACATCGCACATTTATTGCCCGTATCAAACAATGATGTTATCACTGGAACTTGGATACTTTCCAAAGACAGAGGAAACAGCAGAGTACACCACATATCTCTCTTTACTCTTTATACGCTTTATTTCTTTTCTTTCTCTTGCTCTCTCCAATTCATTTCTTTGTGAAAGTGCGTGTGTTCTCTTACCCTAAATGACCAAAGTTGCCCATCAGGATGTTGTAGGTATCACAGTACATCAGTTCAGATAATGCACCCCCTCTACATGGCTGATGACATAGCCGAGGACTGATTTTAGAGATACAACCATAAATCTGTTAAATTACCCCCATGCACACAGATGCAGATATTCCTTGCGTGCACATCTCTGTCAGACCTCACGAATCAACACATATTTATGCAAAATGGACACATGCAGTAAGTTTTCCTGTTTTCACTCTTTTCTCACACTCTTACTTTGTTTTTGTTTTTTTAGGTTAACACGCAGTGCAATACTTACTCGCTGCAATACTTACCCCCAGACACTCACACATGACCTTCGCTTGTTAGAGGTGAGTTAATGCCTTTTTTATGATTCATACTTCATTCAAGACATAAGTGTATGTCTTTAGGAAAGGGCTTGAGAGAATGCATTGGGAATTGAAGAATTTCACAGTTCAGAATTCTACAGGTGCACTAGGACTTGGGGGTGGGTTTCGTTCATGTGAGATTAAATCGAGTATGACACACGTTTTGGCGTTTAGGCAGCACAGATGTGCAGCACAGCCTGTTCAGACCTGGCCTGAGCATCCCAAAGAGACAGGGACATAGTCACACAGATCTCCCCAATTGGGAGCTTAAGCAAACTGCAGTCTTTTGATGCTGTTTTTTAAACGCACACACTGACCTGCCACTGCCACCCAAAAAAGACTTGGAAAAAAAAACATTAGCCTGAATAATAGTGCTCATATTTCACATCTCTTACTATTAGCAACAGGTTTTTCTTTGTCTGAAAAGGTAATATGCGGGTGACCTCACTCTGAAACTCTAAAGCGAAAGAAAACTGTAAAACATGAAAATAACAAGCGGAGACAGATGTAAATTGACCGGTGCTGTAATCCTGGCTTTCTTCTGAAGTCTCTGACATGTTTACAAAACTCTGTTCGTACATAATGAGTTGTGAATGTTTAAAATAAAGGGGGTTAAACAGAGTGACCACAGGTTATTTGCTGAATCTGATATTAACTCACCTTTCCGAGACCCTGGGTGAAACCGTGCGGCTTTCAAATCCCACAAGACTTTGCTCTCTGGTCAGCACTTGAAAGAAGCTCGTAAATTCCACAGATTAGTTTAACATGACACCATGAACACTTCTGATTTTATGATCATCTTTTTCCTCCTTCAAGGGTCTTGTTAAAATAGCTTTCCTTAGTGGTGGAGTTCAGACTCAATCTGCGAGGAGCCACTGATAAAGGTAATAGATAAGGGATGTGGTGTTGTTAGTACACCTAATTGCCCTCCTTTTAGGATAAATTCCTGCTTCAAGACTTGTCAGTAAACTTGTTTTTACTCTCCTTCATTCCTTTTCTGTATGACAAAATGACCCAGTTTTGACAAACGTGTGAAAAGACTTAAAATGCGTTCTAAATCTATGAGCCTTATTCATGACACATGAGCCAAATGAATTTCTGTGTAAATCGCTCATAAATCAATTGCTGCATAATTCAATGGTTTTACGTACGGTTTACACAGAAATTCGTTCTGCTCATGTTTCATGAAAAAGGCCCAGTGTGTCTATCAGTCAGTCTGCTTCTCTCGTCTTGGCTTTGCTGTGTATTTGAGACCATAGGCTTGCCAAAATGGTTAAAAACTTTTAAAAGCGGCTTTGAAATTGTTTCCGATCACTTCTTGGATGACTTCTTATCTCATGACAGAATCTTACAACTTTATCTTGATGGACACTTAAATCATTATTAACAGCTCTGCTTTTTTTCCAGAAGCATGAAAGTACTAAAATGTAGAAGTTTTTCCTCTTTTTGAAAAATAGCAGAAGACATACAGAAGCTACGTCATTATTTTATTTTGTTATTTATTTTATGTAAATCTCTCATTATAGATCTTAGGTTAATGACAATCCATCTATCTATCTATCTGGTATAGTCATATATATATATATATATATATATATATATATATATATATATATATATATATATATATATATAAGGAGTGTTTTCTCCGAGGAGACAAGTATGGAAGCCCTTTTCCGTCATGTAAGAAAAAAACAATTAATTCCTTGAAAAGTCAAAATTATGACTCACTAAGTCAAAATTATGTTAAAAGTCGTAATCATGAGATAAAAAGAAAAAAAGATCAACATTATGACTTTAAAAATCGAAATTATGACTTACTTAAGTTGATATATTTAGGCCATAATTACGATGAAAAGTCAGAATTATGACTTAAATTGTATACAAGATAAGAAATCAAAATTATGACTTAAATCGTATATGAGATAAGAAGTCAAAATTATGACTTAAAAGTCGAAATTCTGACTTCAGTCTACTTGTCTACTAGACAAAATGACTAGTAACATGGGCACTATCCTCTCTAATACATTATAGAAGCTGTTGCCCCCATCAAGCTAAAAAAGGTTAGAGAAAAACGTACTGTGCCATGGTACAACAGTAATACTCATTCTCTCAAAAACAAAACTCGAAAACTTGAGTGTAAATGGAGAAAAACTAACTTAGAAGTTTTTAGAATTGCATGGAAAAACAGTATGTCCAGCTATAGACAGGCTTTAAAAGCTGCTAGAACTGAGTACATCCACCAACTCATAAAAAAACCCCAAAACAATCAAAGGTTTTTATTTAGCACAGTGGCTAGATTAACAAATAACCAGACGCCGCCTGACCTAAATATTCCTGCACAGTTTAATAGTAATGACTTTATGAATTTCTTTACTGATAAAATAGACAACATCAGAAATACAATAACAAATATAGATACTACAGCAACCGATACTTCAGCATTATTAATTTCACCAGAAGAAAAACTGCAGTGCTTTACAACTATAGAACAAGAAGAATTAAATAAACTTATCGTCGCATCTAAACCAACAACATGCCTATTAGATCCTGTACCCACTAAATTACTAAAAGAGTTGTTACCTGTAGCAGAAGTACCGCTTCTTAATATTATTAACTCATCGCTATCTTTAGGTCATGTCCCAAAACCATTCAAACTAGCGGTTATTAAACCTCTTCTTAAGAAACCACAGCTAGACCCTAGTGAATTGGCAAATTACAGACCCATTTCTAATCTTCCATTTATGTCTAAAATTTTAGAAAAAGTTGTGTCCGCTCAATTCTGCTCCTTCTTGCGAAATAATAATCTCTTTGAAAAATTTCAGTCAGGTTTCAGGCCCCATCATAGCACAGAAACTGCACTTGTAAAAATCACAAATGACTTGCTACTTGCATCAGATCAAGGCTGCGTCTCATTGCTAGTTTTTGATCTTAGTGCTGCGTTCGACACTATACAGATCATGACATACTTATAGATCGATTACAAAGCTATACAGGTATTCAAGGGCAGGCTTTAAGATGGTTCAGATCATACCTGTCCGATCGCTACCACTTTGTTTATTTAAACGGGGAGTCATCGCAACTATCACCAGTAAAGTATGGAGTGCCACAAGGATCTGTCCTAGGTCCTCTGCTATTTTCAATTTACATGTTACCCCTTGGTAATATTATTAGGAAATATGGGATTAGTTTCCATTGTTATGCTGATGATACTCAACTATATATTTCAACAAGACCAGATGAAACTTCTAACTTAGCAAAATTAACAGAGTGTGTTAAAAATGTGAAAGACTGGATGACCAATAATTTTATACTATTAAATTCAGATAAGACCGAGATATTACTTATTGGACCAAAAAACAGTACACAGAATCTCTTAAACTGCAACTTGCAACTAGACGGATGCACTGTTATTTCCTCTACAGTCAAAAATCTGGGTGTTATATTAGACAGCAACCTGTCTTTTGAAAATCATATTTCTCATGTTACAAAAACAGCATTCTTCCATCTTAGAAACATTGCTAAGCTACGGAACATGTTGCCTGTTTCTGATGCAAAAAAGTTAGTTCATGCATTCATGACGTCTAGACTGGACTATTGTAATGCACTACTAGGTGGTTGTCCTGCTTCTTCAATAAATAAGCTACAGGTAGTCCAAAATGCAGCTGCTAGAGTCCTTACCAGATCAAAAAAATATGATCATATTTCCCCAATTTTACGGTCTCTACACTGGCTACCTATTAGGTTCCGTATCACTTACAAAATATTACTTCTTACCTATAAGGCCCTAAATGGTTTAGCTCCTGCATACCTAACTAGTCTCCTACTACGCTACAATCCCTCACGCTCCCTAAGGTCGCTAAACTCTGGACTTTTAGTACTACCTAGGATAGCAAAGTCCACTAAAGGAGGGAGAGCCTTTTCACATTTGGCTCCCAAACTCTGGAATAGCCTTCCTGATAACGTTCGGGGTTCAGACACACTCTCTATGTTTAAATCTAGATTAAAGACTCATCTCTTTAGCCAAGCATTCACATAATGTATCTCATAATGTTGTCACATACAGATCAACATTCTTCAGCTTGGGCTAAACACATAAATTTTTGCTTGGTTGGAACAGCAGCTACGCTATAATTATTTCTTTATTTGTGTCTCTGTTTCTGCCACGGGATTTCCATCCCGTGGTAACTAGGAATTACACAAGATTCAGTCCGGATTCAGAACAGCCAAGAAGAGATGATGCCAACCCCTCAGAGGACCGCCGATGATGCCAGCCTTGAAACAACAGACAGCACTACACAATTTTTCTACAAGCTTGATCGCAACACATAATCATTACTATTAGTGTTCATCATCTGTTTTTGATTACACCATTACTATTTTTAATATTTATATCATATGTACATCGACTTAACATACAGTAGTTACCACTAACAAGCTACTAAATATATTGTAGTAGCCTACATTTTTTGTACAGCTGCTTTGCAACGATTTGTATTGTGAAAAGCGCTATACAAATAAACTTGAATTGAATTGAATAAGTATGAGAAAAAAATTCGAAATTATGACTTAAGTCGTAAGTATGAGATTTATTACTTACTTAAAAGGGTCATCAGATGCAAAATTCACTTTTACATGTTGTTTGAACATTAATGTGTGTTGGCAGTTTGTGTACACAACCACCCTACTTATGATAAAAATCCACCCAGTGGTATTTGTTCAATCTTTAAAAGTAATATCCCCTTTTTAAAAGCAGAATTTCTAAGATTGAGATGTTCTGTTGTTGGATGTAATAATGAACATCGTCATTTACTCCTGACATCTGAGCCGCTGAAGACGTAGAGGATTAACGTTACTTTCCTTTTTGAAAGGAAAGCGCCGATCTTGTTCTACATATGCATCTATGTTCGTGCGAATCATTTGCGTTTTAGCTTCACCCACAGCAGCATAAGTATAAGTGTTTTTCATTTATCTTTGCAAATGGCCTTTCTTAATAATGTGTTGGTTAGCAAGTTTCGCGGCTAAATGTGGCTAAAGCAAACATTATGGCTTGTCATCCCACTGCAGAAAGGGGCGGGGAGAGCAGAGCTCATTAGCATTTAAAGGAACATGCAACAGAATAGCTTGCTCTAAAAAGGGCTGATTTTGACAAGGTAAAAAGAGTGTGTTTTTACACTACCATTGAGAAATTTTAACCAAAGTATGTTATAGATTTCTCATTAAGACCCTAAAGAATCATATCAACTTGTGGAAAATGGGCATCAGATGACTTAAAGTAGTAAGTATGAGATAAAAAGTCAAAATTATTAAGTCGTATTTCCGAGATAATAAGGAGAAATTATGAATCACTAAATAGAAATTATGACATACTTAAGTCATAATTACAAGATAAAAAGTGGAAATTATGATTTACTTAAGTCAAAATTACAAGATAAAAAAAAAATAGAAGTTATGGATTACTAAATCGAAATTATGACTCTAAAAAGTCAAAATTATGACTTACTTAGGTCGTAATTACAAAATAAAAAGTCAAAATTATGAGATAAAAAAATCGAGGTTATGACATACTTAACTCCGCCCATTTCCGCCAAATTCATGCCTTAAAATAATTACAAGTCATACATACAAGTCATAATTGCAAGATAAAAACCCGAAATTATGAATTTAAAAATCTTATATTTCAAATTTATAAATCACAATTTAGATTTCTTTAATGTCGTAATTACAAGATAAAAAGTCGAAATTATGCCTTACTTAACTTGAATTTATGACATACTTAAGTCAGAATTACGAGATAAAAAGTCAAAATTATGATTTACTTAAGTCATAATTACAAGACTAAAAGTCAAAATTATGTATCACTAAGTTGAAATTATGACTTTAAAAATCAAAATTACGAGATAAAAAAAAAATATATATATATGACTTACCTAAGTTGCATTTATGACATACTTAAGTCATAATTACGAGATAAAAAGTCAAAATTATGACTTTAAAAGTCAAAATTATGAGATAAAAAAATTTAAGTTATGGATCATTAAGTTTAAATCATGACTTTAAAAGTCATAATTAAGTATGGAAGCCTATTTCTGCAAATTCATGCCTTAAAATGCCGCATTTATGACATACAAGTCATAATTACGCAATAAAAAGTATTTTATTTAAAATTACTTTTATGTAACTTTTTATGACTTAAGTCGTAATTTCGTAACCTCATAATTTCAAATTTATGTCACAATTTAGATTTTTGTAAGTCGTAATTATTACTTATGTTATAATTCCAACATTATAAGTCATAATTTTGACTTTTTATTTCATAATTATAACTTTTGAAATCAAAATTTCAGTTTCGATTTAGTAAGTCATAATTTTTCGACTTTTTTCTTGTAATTATGACTTAAGTAAATCATAATTTTGACTTTTTATCTCGTAATTCTGACTTAAGTCATAAATTCAAGTTAAGGCATACTTTCGACTTTTTATCTTGTAATTACGACATTAAAGAAATCTAAATTGTGATTTATAAATTTGAAATATAAGATTTTTAAATTCATAATTTCGGGGTTTTATCTTGTAATTCTTGATATCTTGATAAAAGTATGTCATGTCTTACGTGGCGGAAAATGGGATTCCATAGGCAAGAGAGGCAGTGTCTTGACAGATTGGATGAGAAATATTTATAGTACAAGAATAAAAATGCAAAAATATTACAAAATTTACATCAAAAAGCATGCGATCCTGCCTCTTGTGTTTGTGCGTGTTCCCAAATCAGTCTGAATAAACAATAAAAATATTTACAGAGCTTTGATAGTATATTAAAAAGAATAACTAAACAGAGGTTCACAAACAGAATATATTGTTTAAATTGTTACTGCCTTAAGTTATTATTTTGGAATAATGATAAATGTAAATTGCTTAAAATCACTAACTTGAGATTCATAGGCTTAGACAGACATATATTCATGGCTTTAATAAACAGAATATTGATTACATTGTTAACACCACTTATGTATCATTAAATCACCACTTATATATAGCCAATACAGTTGTCTAGATTGCTGTTTTGGAGTGATGCTGTACAATCTCACATCAGTTTATCTAAGTCTTCTGCATGTGCAGGATGTGAAATTGCATCAGGCATATTTCATTCAGCAATAAATTTCTTGGCCGCATTCATGCCGTTACCTGATTTGCATAAATCAAAGTGCTAAAACATAGCAGACAGTGAGTGCAAATAAACAATGCTATCACTGGACACAATTCATTATTGAATTCCCCACTGTATGTTTATTTAGGAAAGAATGTTCACTGCAAGATGTCGTAGAATCCTCATTCCAAAGACGTTTGTAATGAGAACCACCAAATACTTAGATGTATGAACTAACCTGTACCGGGGTGGTTTGTTCCTAAAATATTTCAAAATGTTATGAAAACATTTTTAGACTCATTGGTTAGGAAAAACTCATTCTTTGGACTTGGACATGGTTTACTCCCACAGAGTTCTTATACACTACCCATTAAACTGAAAGACATGTAACACGTAATTCAGAACCAGGCTCGAATACCAAGAATCAGTTATTCATTAGACGGCAAAGCACCGCTTTAAACATGTGTTGATTCCAGCCACATGCCGTAAACATGTCTGTGCAGTTTTGTTTGAGCCGTGCAGATGTTTCTGCCGTTGATAATGCCATTATCTCTGGGACTATAATTACCAACAACGAGTCTTGCATGGTCATATGAGTTTCTGCATTCTTCAGCATTTTTCTCCCAATGATTCTTTTTCTGTTCTTTCTTTTTTACAGGAGCAAACAGCTGCTTTATCCCAGGGGCAGTGTCCTCCTCCCAGACTAACATTAAACATAGTCTTTACCTTCCTGAATCCAAGGAGCATCTGTGCCTCTTCCTGCCAGAGAAGTCTGGTTACAGCTGTCTGCCGAGAGGTGGGGTGTCGTCAGGGAAACCGCTTCATTAGGGGTGTAATTAACATCCGTGCTAGACAATGGATGCCATGGTGATCGACTCACTTTCGGTGTTCTATGGGATGCTTTTACATCACAATTATGTGTCTTAATACCAAATTAGATGGGATATTGAAAACATGCAAACCTGAAAATTCAATCTGAAAATTCACATGTGAACAGACTGTACTTCTGTCCCAAACGTCCTTGTTTCCATTTTCTGAAAATTAAAAGGTTAGTTCATCCAAAAATAAAAATTATGTAATCATTTACGCACCCTCATGATGTATGAGCATCAGGAACACCAAGGTCATGGGTTGAAAACTTACAGAATGTATGAACTGATACAAATGATTACCTTTAAATACAATGAAAATGCTTCCTTTTTTAAATCAGTGGAATATAAAAGGAGATCATTTGAAGATTTTTTGAAGAAAGTCACAGAAATGTGTGAATTTCAAAAATTCAGTATCCCTTTAAACATGACGTCTACTCTGACTAAGGTCTGTCTGATGCCTGATGCTTCACTTTTGTATTGCGTAATACATTTGAACAAATAGTTGTATTTGTCAAATTGAAAAACAGTCTGTTCCTATTGACATTAATTCATGTTAGTAACTCTTTCAGATGTTTTTCAGTCCAGTTTGGCTTTTGACTCATGTTGGCAAAGACATGTGAGGGATGGTGTAGTGTAGTGGCTAAATCCCAGAGCTTGTAACCAGATGGTTGCTGGTTCAATCTTTTTGCAAAACAAGAACCAGGGCATTAATCTAAATGATCACTTAAAGGATTAGTTCACTCCTGAATTAAAATTTCCTGAACATTTACTCACCCCTCTGTCATCCAAGATGTTTATGTCTGTGTTTTTTTAGTTGAAAAGAAATTAAGGTTTTTAAGGAAAAAAATCCAGGATTTTCTCCACATAGTGGACTTCAATAGGGATCAACAGGTTGAAGGTCCAAATTAAAGTTTAAATGCAGCTTCAAAGGGCTCTACACGATCCCAGTCAAGGAATAAGGGTCTTATTTAACAAAACAATCGGCTATTTTCTAAAAAAAAAAAACATATACTTTTTAACCACAAATGTGACCCTGGACCACAAAACCACTCATAAATTGTTCTTTTAAATTGAGATTTATATATAATCTAAAAGCTGAATAAATAAGCTTTGGTTGAATAAATAACCATTGGTTTGTTGGGATGAGACAATATTTACCAAGATACAGCTATTTGAAAATCTGGAATCTGAGAGTGAAAAATCTGTAAAATTAAGTTTAAGCTTAAGTTTTGATATATTTACAGTAGGAAATTTACCAAATATCTTCATGGAACATGATCTTTACTTAATATCCTAAAGATTTTTGGCATAACAGAAAAATCCATAATTTTGACCTATTGTATGTATTTTTGGCTATTGCTACAAATATACCTGTGCTACTTAAGACTGGTTTTGTGGTCCAGGGTCTTAAAAGCTCTTCTTGCACTAGTTCAACTTCAACATGCTTTACTATGTTTGGGTATCAAAAACTGGTTCCATTTTAGAACCGGTTCCAAATTTCCAATAACTGGGCATTTTGATTCTGCTTAATGTAAAAATTCCTGCATTCACATTTTTGAAAGTGCAAAGAGGGAAAGAACATGTGCACTGTTTGTGAACAACGCACACATCTAAAGCATGAGCACAGAGAACAGTGATCCCGATTGTGGGTTCTCTGCCTCCGTCCGCTGTCGAACCATTCTGTGCAGAAAAGGTTGTTCTGAGCTGGAACGGGCTTCTCTTTCACATTTACTGACCGATATGCACAAAAAGCGTCAATATATCATCATAAACGCAGCTGTTTTTTGTCTTAAGTGAATGCAAATAAGTTAGACGTGAAAGAAACTGCATGTGTAACAAGTATTTTTAGATCCGCGTGCGTTCAGTGTTAAAGAGACAGCAGCCTAATAAACATGTGCTGCCTGTCATTAATGTTAATTTAAAGAACATCTTGACTGAGTATCTTTAATAACTTAGAATAACTTGAGGATTAATCTATTTGTTATTTATGGAAAGAAAGCAGTGTTTTAAAATGTTGATTTAAATTTCTGTACCTGAAATTTGTTCAGTTGTATTTATTTATACTATTGCTAATTGATTTGTTTGTTCCTATTTTATTACTGACTGTTTACATAGTCTAATTGTTTTTGCTGTGGCATTTTTTGTTAAAACTGTAGGCAAAAATTCTGTAAGCTGCTTGCTCATGTTATTCAGCTGCAACAGAACACTTTGTAAACAGACAGAATAAGTATGTTTCACTTTCAAAATGTTTTATCAGAATTTTTTTTTGATCTTATTGAAATCAAAACAGGGAATCAATAAGAATCAGAATCAATACGCAGAATCGGAATCGATTAACGTAATCATGTTGGAAAAGGTCAGTTCTTCATCTCGTTTTCTCCTCCAACCTCAAAATCATCCGACTTTGTTGTTTTACCTTTTTTGTTAAGGACGTTTGACTTTCTTTGCACATTCGCTTTGTAAACACTGGGTCAGTACTTCCGCCTATGTCACGCGTGACCTTTCAAATGTTATTGCGGACAAAGTTGTGGACGCAGAACTAGTGCAAGATGCACATTTGTGGTTAAAAATTATATAAATGTTTTTTTTTTAAGAAAATGAACGATTGTTTTGCTATTCTTTGTCTGGGATCGTGTAGAGCCCTTTGAAGCTGCACTGAAACTACAATTTGGACCTTTAACCCATTGATCCCCATTGAAGTCCCCTTTGAAGTCCACTATATAAGGACGTTTGACTTTCTTTGCACATTCGCTTTGTAAACACTGGGTCAGTACTTTCGCCTATGTCAAGTGTGACCTTTCCAATGTGATTGCGGACGAAGTTGTGGATGCAGAACTAGTGCAAGATGAGCATTTGTGGTTAAAAAGTATATAAATGTTTTGTTTGTTTGTTTTTTTAGAAAATGACAGATTGTTTTGCTGTTCTTCGTCTGGGATTGTGTAGAGCCCTCTGAAGCTGTACTGAAACTGCAGTTTGGACCTTCAACCCATTGAAGTCCACTATATGAAGAAAAATCCTGGAATGTTTTCCCTTAAAAACCTTAATTTTATTTTGACTGGACAAAGAAAGACATGAACATCTTGGATGAGGTGTGAGTAAATCATCAGGAATTTTTAATTCTGGAGTGAACTAATCCTTTAAATACACTGTAAATAGAATGACTTTTCGAAGTTGTAAATAAGAAAATACTATTTCAGACAATGTTGCTTACCATTTCTTTGTCATTATTTTTGAAATTTACTAGGAATTTCAAAGTACCTTATTTAATTGACCCTATCAGCTGTTAATTTTGCGTAATAACCGATGTTGAAATGTCATTTCAGAATGCGTGTTTCATCAAACCGTCCTTTCTTTTTGCATTCTTGTTTTACACTAACCAAGTCTGCATTCACTCAGTTTCCATTGCTTTCAGACAACGCAAGGTTGGCACTGATTCAAAGGCGCACAAAGAATCGGGTACATTAGTCTTTGACAGGTTTGAATGGCCTAAATAAACAGCGAAGAGTTGCGAGCAGGTCCTCTGCACTCTGATATGTCTCATTCGTTCGGTCTGGGAGCCCAATGACAGCTTGATTCGGCTTTAGATTTCCACGAACCATTTGTCAGGCCTTTTCGTGTGGGCTGTCAGACCAATTGACTGGCACGCTGATCGATCGTCTTCCGCGTGTCAGTGCCTGTGTTCGACAAATGCGAGGCGAACTGGCAGACTCTAGCTTGGAGGTGCCTGTTGGAAATTTAGACGTATGAAGAATAGACCCAGGGCAGATAGTTGTGTGAGCGCTAATAGAATGTGAAGGGAGAGCCAGATATTTGCAGTGATACGAGGTGAGCGGGAGCAGCTGTGTTCGCTATGTGTACATACATGGAATGCAACACTGCGTCCCAAAGCATACGTTCGTTTTAAAACAAATCGCCTATAGAAACAGATGAGATGTGCAAATACACACCCACCTGCCCACTTACACACACACACAAACACGGGCAGGCCGCGCTCCTGGGTGGGCCGTGTATTGTAAGAGACAGGTCCCAGTGCATGAAAAGTGAGACTCTGTCAAGGAGAAGCATTGTGTGTGTGTGTGTGTGTGTGTGTGTGTGTGTGTGTGTGTGTGTGTGTGTGTGTGGTGATCGTTCAGCCCAGCCATTCCTAAGGATATATGGTGAAATAGATTTCTCCAGGGGAGAGGTGTGTGTATGTGTGTTCGCCCGAACACATGGCGAAATGGAGGCCCAGCAGTGAGTGGATCAGAATGAGGGTGGACTCTCTACGCCTCTCGCCCAGCCAAAGATACAGCACACGTTCCACTCAATCCCGTCATGACCTCAGCCAGCGCTGGGAGACAAACACCCGTGCTCTGCGCTATTCCTGAAGGAAAACTCACCACTCCGGGCATGCAACGAATGACTCAGCACTCCGCCTCATACGTGATGGTCAACCTGGAGCGCTCCGGTCGTGATGACATCACTGCGAAGGTCAGTTCCCACCCCGCCATGGGCTGCGGCGTTAATCAGAGTCAGATTGAGCTGGGAGGGGAGAGGACAAACACTCTACGATTTCAGCTGTACATGCTATGACAGAACCATTTCCATGGAGAAATATCCCCAAACTCGAGCCCAGGTCAACAGTTCCCAGACAATTAATGGGTACGAGTGCAATTAATATTCTGGGAATTTTTGAACCGTTGTTATTCGTTGTGAACAGACTGACTTTAGTGTACAGCCTGAAATAACATTGTTACATGCAAAAGCATTTATACTCTGTGTACACTGCCATTCAAAGTTTTGGGGTCGCTACGATTATGTAGTGATTACGAAAGAAGTCTTTTATGCTCACCAAGGCTGCATTTATTTGATTAGAAATGCAGTAAATACTAGAATATTATTGCAATTTAAAATAGCTGCTTTCTATTCTAATGCAATTTAAAAGGTAATTTATTTCTGTGATGCAAAGCTGAATTTTTTCATTACTCCAGTTTTCAGTGTCACATGATCCTTCAGAAATCATTCTAATATGCTGATTTCGCAGCTCAAGAAATAGTTCTTGATTTTTATTTATTTATTTTGTTCAAAAGAACAGGATTTATTTGAAGCTTACATTTATTTTCTGTCACTTTTGATACATTTATTAAATCCTTGACAAATAAAATAATTAATGCCTGAAAAAAACTGTAAGAACATAACTAGACTATATAGATTTTTTATGTTTTAAAAGAAGTCTCTTAAGCTTACTAAAGCTGCATTTGTTTGATTAGAAATACCAGTAAAATCAGTAAAATTGTGAAATATGTTTAAAATCTAAAATAGCTGTTTTCTATTATAATGCATTTCAAATGTAATTTTATCCCTGTGATTAAAGCTGCATTTTTAGCATCATTACTCCAATTTTCAGTGTCACATGATCCTTCAGAAATCATTCTAATATGCTGATTTGCAGCATATTAGATTATTATTATTATTATTTCTTAATAGTAAGTGGAAAACCATGATGTTTTTGGAATGATTTATTTATTTATTTATGATGATGATGATGATGATGAAATGATGAAAAGTTCAAAAGAACAGGATTTATTTGAAATTCTTCTTAAACGTAAATTAAAAAATTTAATGAATCCTTGCCAAATAAAAGGATTAATGCCTTAAAAACAGTTATATATATAAACAGTTGCAAGATTTTTAGTTTTTTTTTTTTTTTTAAGAAGCCTCTTCTGCTTACCAAGCCTGCATTTATTTAATCTGAAGTTCAGCAAAAACTGTAAAATTTTGAAATATTTTTACTTTTTAAAAGTGCCATATTGCATTGATACAATATGTTTAATTGTTCTCTGACATCTACATAGAAGGTATATGGCATAGGAAAGGGCAAAAATTAAAAACCAGAAATGGTTTTACAGGTCCATTTACAGTAGGATTTGTCCCTAGAATGAAATGCTCTGTTATTGCCTTATTTGGAAAGTTAATGAATAATAATGATAAGCTCTGCTCTGATTGGCTGTTTCACAGAGCGGCTCATTCAGTAGCTCGCACATGGAGGAAAATATATATTTAATCACGAAGCTGAGCCGCTATCAATATGCGGTTCATTGAAACTGTCGTTTTGAATGCACGATTATTTTACTTTCACTTTTGTGATCGCATGTGCTCTGTGTAACATTATACTACAGCGGCAGTACTTACCACATAAGTTTAGATGCTTGTTAGTGATGCTCAGGATCTGTAAATCATTCGCTATTGTCTGCGCAGTCATCTCTCCATTTATGTGGTAAGTGAAATCTTATGTACTGCAATGTAACAGGCTACCGCTAGCAGTAAACTAACCATGTCCCTTCAGTGGCTCGCCTTATTTTATTAGATCGCCTTATTTGTTTTCCTTGTCTTTCTGAGTACAGACACCAACCCATCCCTGCACTTAACATCTCCTGCACAACTTGGAACATAATTTTTTTTCCCGTGATCTGCCATTTTCGCTATTGTTCTCGCTTTTTTTGTTTTTTTTGTTTTTTTTTTCACAATAGCCTAGCTGCAGAACTTCTGATGATTGGGCGATGCAAATGTTGGGGGCGTAACTATTAACGATCGCGACTATTGCGTAATAGTTGCTGTTATGTTAGGATTAGCCTATTTTTCGGTGGTCTTTTGCAAACACCAGATTTACATAAGAAGGAGGAAATTATGGTACTTGAGACTCATGGTATGTCATGTCCATATACAGAACTGTTATTATTCAACTATGCCAAGATAAATACAGTTTTCCATTCTATGGAACCTTTAAATAGCTGTTTTCTATTTGAATATATTTAAAAATGTAATTTATTATTGTGATTTCAAAGCTACATGTTTAGCATCATTACTCCAGTCACACAATCCTTTAAAAAATCATTCTAATTCCTGAATAAAAAAAGCATTTATTATTATTATGTTGAAAACAGCTGAGTAGAATTTTTTCAGGTTTCGTTGATGAATAGAAAGTTCAGAAGAACAGCGTTTATCTAAAATAGAAATATTTTGTAACATTATAAATGTCTTTATCATCACTTTTGATCAATTTAAAGCATCCTTGCTAAATAAAGTATTAATTTCTAGCATTTCTTACCTTACAAAAATGATACTGACTCCAAGCTTTTGAATGGTATAGTGTATAATGCTACAAAAACCTTTTATTTCAGAGAAATGCTGTTCTTAGGATCTTTATATTCATCAAAGAATCCTGAAAAAAAAATGTGCTCAACTGTTTACAAATATATTCAAATAGAAAGCAGTTATTTAAAATAGTGCAAATATTTCACAATATTACTGCTTTTGCTATATTTTGGAACAAATAAATGCAGGCTTGGTGAGCAAAAGAGAATTCTTTAAAAAACATTAAAAAAATCTTTTGACTGGTAGTGTATTTATGAATTAAATTAATGTACAATTGCAACCATAAACATAGCTATATAAAAGAAAGCAGGAAATTCAATTTAATTTGAAAAAAAAATGTTTTTCTACTTTTTCTATTGATCATTTTAGCAGTTGTTTGTTAAATAATGATCAAATGCATTATAACCGACATATTCAGACTAGCGCATCTTCTGCATTTCAAAGGTGCAAAAGCAGTGCAGTCAGTGCATGCATTTTGTGTCTTCATGAATTCCCCTTTAGAGAATTGGCAGTTGATTGTTTTAGAGAAAAAACACTTACGTAGCTATTTTGATGTAGGCCAGTGGTATGAGGACCACAGAAGCAGTCGAGATCACTTGAGTAACACCAAACCCATCGTTGTCATTAAAGTTTCTCCCAACGGAGCCGCTCTCAAACTGATTCATCGCAGTTACTCGCCATTAGGAATAAACTCAGCACTCATAACTAATAACAAATGCCAAAACATCTCACCTCATTGACAGTAATGGTCTATGCGAGATTTAGGTGAGCCTCAAAATGAATCACTGAATTTCAGCTGATGAATCACTGTTCTGGAAGTTTGATGGGGGCTTTTAAGAGACACTGAAGATACCGCACGGGCGTCCGTACAAACAAAGCTCAGTTACAACCGAATTCCAGTCCTGTCGTGGGATAGCAACACAAACTTGGCTACAGTAAAATGCGATTGGTTCCCAGTTCACAGCTTCAGATTTGATTACTGTTGATGCTGTTGTAAGAAATTCTCTTTCTCTTTCAATAGCATTCAGCTGCATTTCAGACTGTTAACACATAAAGCAACGGGGATATTTAGTAGCTGAGTAAACAGTATATATCATCCATAATGGTCCCAGGCTGTGGTGCATCCCCACAGGTGACGACAGTGCGGTCACCACTTAACCTTCCCTCTCTAATGTTGCCCATTGGCCTGTGAAGTTTCATCAAGTTTATGAGAGGGAAAGGCCTTAAAAGCTTATTTATGAATAGTGAGTGTTTACCCTGTTCTTTTAAATGGATCTCTGAGGGCAACAGGAGAGCGAGGAAGAGAGGTGAGGGGTGGATTGATAGACAAGAGTAAGAAAGCAATAAGAGGTGACACCAGTGTTTCATTTGTGCAGGAGAAAGCCAGATCCAACACCTCTGGAACTGGATTTAGGACCTATTTTAGTGAAAACCGACGCATGCTAAAATTTGTATATGCAGTATGTTAGGGGAAAAATGCTTAGGCGATGCAACACTGGATATATACAGAGAAGATAAGCACGGCATCTACAAAAAGGATGACACACAAATCTATGAGGGCGTTTTAGTGCCATGTTAAAAAATAAATAAAAAACAGATTACAAGAAGTCGTAATATTATGAGAATAAAGTAGAAATATTCTGAGAATAAAGTCGAAATATTTAGAGAAAAGTAAAAATTGTTAGAATAGAGTCAAAATAATGAGAATGAAATTGAAATTCGAGAATAAAGTCAAATTATTTTGAGAATAAAGTTGAAATATTTTGAGAATAAAGTTGAAAAGTTTTGAGAATAAAGTCAAAATGTTTCCAGAATAAAGTCAGAATTATGGGAATTAATTAGTAGCAATTACGAGATTAAAGTTATAATATTTTGAGAGTATATTCTAGCCTGTTGCGCATGCAAATGGCCCTGATTGGGAGCACCGGGAGATATAAGTCTCAGCTTTCAAAATCTGTCAGTTTCATTGTGAAATACAAACAATATTTCTATTAAAATATTTAAAAATGTATACATTTGTATTTCGCTATAAAACTGACAGATTTTGAAAGCTGAGACTTTTTTATATTAAAAGTACAAAAAGCACAAAGCTTATTGCTATTATTGGGTGGCTGGCACACTACAAATATGCCTAATGCAATTGAAGACGTGAAATATTATTTCCAAACATACTGTCCATAGCATACTATACATACTGTATAATACATAATGGGATTTCTGCCATGTTTTAAATTCCCATTATTTCAACTTTATTCTCAAAACATTTAGACTTTATGCTCATAATTTATATTTTATTCGAAAAATATTTGACTTTATTCTCAAAACATTTAGACTTCTTTATTCTCAAAACATTTAGACTTTATGCTCATAATTTATATTTTATTCGAAAAATATTTGACTTTATTCTCAAAACATTTAGACTTCTTTATTCTCAAAACATTTAGACTTTATGCTCATAATTTATATTTTATTCGAAAAATATTTGACTTTATTCTCAAAACATTTAGACTTCTTTATTCTCAAAACATTTAGACTTTATGCTCATAATTTATATTTTATTCGAAAAATATTTGACTTTATTCTCAAAACATTTAGACTTCTTTATTCTCAAAACATTTGGACTTTATTCTCATAATTTCGTCTTTATTCACAGAATTTCAATATATTTTGACTTTATTCTCAAAACATTTTGTCTTATTCTTGTAATTTCAACTTTATTCACAGAATTTTGACTTTATTCTTGTAACTCTGACTTTTTTCTTAAAACATCTCGACTTTATTCTTAAAACTTTTCGACTTTATTCTCATGATTTCAACTTTATTCATGGAATTTCAATTTTATTCTAGGAACATTTTGATTTTATTCTTGTAATTTCGAATTTATTCTCAAAACATTTCGACTTTATTCTTAAAACTTTTCGACTTTATTCTCATGATTTCAACTTTATTCACGGAATTTCGACTTTATTTTAGTAACATTTTGACTTTATTCTCATGATTTCAAATTTATTCACAGAATTTCGACTTTATTCTAGGAACATTTTGACTTTATTCTTGTAATTTCGAATTTATTCTCAAAACATTTTGACTTTATTCTAGGAACATTTTGACTTTATTCTTGTAATTTCGAATTTATTCTCAAAACATTTTGACTTTATTCTAGAAATATTTTGACTTTATTCTCAAAACATCTCGACTTTATTCTTAAAACTTTTCGACTTTATTCTCATGATTTCAACTTTATTCACGGAATTTCGACTTTATTCTAGGAACATTTAGACTTTATTCTCATGATTTCAACTTTATTCACGGAATTTCGACTTTATTAGGAACATTTTGACTTTATTCTTGTAATTTCGACTTTATTCTCAAAACATTTCGACTTTATTCTAGGAAAATTTTTTACTTTATTCTTAAAACATTTTGTCTTTATTCTTGTAATTTTAACTTTATTCACAGAATTTTGACTTTATTCTCGAAACATTTTGACTTTATTCTTATAATTCCGACTTTATTCTCAAAACATCTCGACTTTATTCTCAAAACATTTCAGCTGTATTCTCGTAATTTTGACTTTATTTACAGAATCAGTTCACTTCAGAAGGCCTTTGTTAACCCTCTTAAGCCTTGTGGATCACTTTTTATGATGGATGAAGGCACTTTATTTTGCTTCAAAATCTCAACAGCCATTATAAAGCTAGGAATTGGCATGACATTTTTTTAATATAACTCTGACTGTATTCGTCTGAAAGAAGAAAGTGAGTAAATCATGGGTTAATTTTTATTTTTGGGAGAATTTAATTGAATGCTCTTCGCTTCTAGCAAAATCATTTTGCGTGCATATTTAGTTTGTAAATGATCAAATGCTAAATGAAAATAATGCTAATCAAAAAGCTTACAGTATAGATTCTTTGTTTTTAAGGAGACGGATGTAGTTTTGTTGCATCATGCTTCGGATGTCAACATCCCTTCCCCTCCCTAACCTGCCGGATCCATGACTAATGGCCCCTGTGGCTGGATTTCATAATTTACACAGAATGAAAAGTGAAACGGAATAAAAGATGAGGAAAGAGGCTGTTTAATTTGCGAAGGTGTTTAGAAAGAGTTCTCAATCGATAGTGCATCTGCCTTCCTCAGAGCAATCCTGCCCTCCCTGTACTTCTAAACATGAATTAATGTAAATTCCAGGCGTTTTCTCGCTCCGGCTCTGACGCTCCGTCTCACCGGCGCGCTGGAATCTCGTAGGGGTGTGTGAATCTTGCAGTAATGGCATTCCTGCCCGGCTACATTACCACTGTTTCCCAGCCATCAATCAGAAGGCTGTAGTGAAGTGTTATGAGCAGCGAGCAGGGCTGGACCGGTGGACAGGGAGGGCCGGACAGCAGATAGCTACTGATATTAGCACCAGGCTTGCGGTAGCAGTATGACAACTCCTTAGCCTTTTCAACTTGAGCAATCGAAAGGCCCTGAAGTGTCAAGATTAGACAGCTGGAGATTGTACTGCTGAAAGTAACAGTTTCACACAGAAATGGGATGGAATCCTGTGAGGACATGAGTATTGCATTAACATGAATTTTGACAACACAGTTTGATTAAATTGTAACAGGTTTCTCTTTACTTGCCAGACATTTGATCGATCATTTGGTTATCTCTGTTATGTTCAGATGCCCTTCCCACAGCGAAATCTGTTCAGTAATATATTTTAATGAAAAGTGATGTTTCCAAGTAGAGCATGATATTCAAATAAATAAATAAATAAATAGTAGGCCCATGACTTGTATTATAAAAGAATAATAATAAAGATAATAATAATATTTTTTGTTGTTGTTTTTTTGCAAATATGACTTAAAACATTGACTATGTTCTTGTGTTTTTATTTACTTATTGTGCAATATAATATAATATAATATAATATTATTTATTTGAGAAACTATGACTTAAAACATCAACTATGTTCTTATTGGTTCTGATTTTATTCATTTATCTATTTGTTTTTGTAGTATAGTAAAATATATCATATCATATCATCATTTCATATCACATAGTATAATAATGCATTCTTGTTTTATCCTAAAATATTTTTTGTAATAATATTTATGTATGTATGTATGTATTTATTTATTACATTTTTATTTTTATTTTGACTATGTTCTTATTGATTGTGTTTTTATTAATAATATAATATAATATAATATAATAATGCATGTGTTCTTGTTATATACTAAAATGATTTTTTATAATTATAATAATAATAATAATAATTATTATTATTATTGTTGTTGTTGTTATTATTATTATTTTTGTTATTATTATTATTGTTTTTTTTTTAAATATGACTTAAAACATTGACTATGTTCTTATTGGTTGTGTTTTTATTTATTTATTTTGTAATAATATAATATAATATAATATAATATAATATAATGCATGTGTTCTTGCTATATACTAAAATACTTTTTTATAATTATAATAATAATAATAATTATTATTATTATTATTATTATTATTGTTGTTGTTGTTGTTGTTATTATTATTATTATTTTTCTTTATTTATTTATTTTATATGACTTAAAACATTGACTATGTTCTTATTGGTTGTGTTTTTAGTTATTTTAATATAATATAATATAATATAATAATGCATTTGTTCTTGTTTTATCCTAAAATATTTTTTATATTTATTATAATAATACCATTTTTTTTACTTTTTATTTTTTAGAAAACATAATATAATATAAATTAATATAATATAATAATATTACGCATTTGTTCTTGTATTAAGCCTAAATTAGCTTGCATAATGTTTATTTATTGATTTATTTTGATTTATTATTTCATTTCATTTATTTATTTATTTATTTTATTTTGTGAAAATATGACTTAAAATATTGACTATGTTCTTATTGGCTGTGTTTTTTATTTATATCATTTGTAATACTGCATTTGTTTTTGTTTTAAGCCCATATATATTAGAAAACAAGACTTTATGTCACTTGGTAAAGTACATGTACTGTTTTGTAGTACTGTGGCACAGTATCCTTATTGACACTTTGTGATTCGACTTAGTAACAAAAATACCAATTATGCGAGACGAGATGTACATTTGAAGCTTGTTACATAACAAACTATTTCAAAGACCAGACATATTTTCAAGTCTTAATACAACTTGTATTCTGTTGCACAACAATCTGCAACATTATATTAATAGCATGCAAATACTGCGAATGTGTTTTCTGCACGAAATCCCTGGAGTAGTGACAGAACGATCACATCACCGGACACTCAGTTAGTCATGAGCAACCCCTCCTAACTGCTATCTGTGTGTACGAGATGACATCATCACACTCCGATGGCCACTTTATCTGATTGTGACATCATAATTCTATCAGCTGCTTGACTCCCACCGATGAGACGGCAAGAGCGAACGCTTTGAGGTGTTTCAGAGGGGCTCTTCCACTGACACTGACGTTGTACACACTCACAGATGCGGTACAAACACACACACAGATTGCACTAAAGGGAGTCGCAGAGTGGCGTAAAGAAAAACAAATGGGTGTGTTCCTTGTGTATATCTGTTCTCCAGAATTCACTGTAAATCAGTCATTGTTCTGAGAGAACGTCTGAAATACTGAATAATAACAGCTTTTCACAACATATGTATGTTTTAAAGAAAATACTACTGTAGCTTTTTCTACACTGAAAAAACTTGTAGAAACAGTTTTACCTCAGAAATTGCGAGTAAATTTATTAGTAATTACAGCCTTTGTGACACCTTTCCATTGCACAAAAGGTTTAGTGTAAAAAGATTTATTAAATTTGTTTTGTGTTGTTTTGTTTCGTCTGTTTTTTTCAGCAGGCACGGCTCTCTAAAACGAACTACAGCCCAAAAGCAAACTCTGTGCATGGCCAGCAAATCCATGACCAATTAGATCAAGTATCCACCTAGTATTGGAGGGACAGTCCAGGAATGGTTATGTAAACCAGATCACTTAAGAGCATTGCTCATCCCGTCGTACAGTACGCTCCAGAGGGCAACTACCTAACTACTTAGTCACCACCAAAGACTATGAGAAATGCCTTTTCTTCCTTTATAGGCAGGAGTGTTTAGTGCAGATCAAAGGGACGCAATCAAATTTATGCTAGCGGATTCTTTCGACATCTTTCTCTCTCTTTCTGGCTCTTTCTCCCTCTTTAAACTCTCACGAATAAAATAAATAGCAGCGGCCGTCATCAGATGTCAGCTGTTATGTAAGATTTTTGCTATTTGGGGTGTCAGAAAAGTGTCTGGGTTTTATAAAGTTTGGGGGTTTTATATATCATCATGGCAATTAAAAGGCATGAAAATCAGGGCTCTCATATCAAATACATTTTTGATTGAAATTAATCACAGCGTGAATTTATGTAACTGTTCTTTTTATCCAGTGCTTTTTAGTTTCACTTTACATTCTACACTTGTCAAATTGCATCAATATGCTGAGCCCTGAAATAATTGACAAAAAATTATCAGGCTTTTAATATTTATATATATAGTATTTAACAGCATTAATGTTAAATGACCAAAAAAAGTTGACTAAATGGCAACTTAAGGGGGAATTGTGCATCCTGGGAGCTTTTGATAAAGGCTGGAAACTATTTTTTACTGGAAATTTTATGTTGCTTTTAGAGAGCCATTTCTCTTGTAATCTTAGATTAGAATCAGACAGTGTTTACACTAGAAACGCAAAACTTGCTGCACACTTTGAAAAGTGAAGATCTTCTCATCACTCAGGTAAAGCTCTCAAAATACCCTGGTTCACCATTTAAGAGATTTTTTTTTTTCCTCAGGATGAATATAACATCTAAACTCAACCTATTCTCACCAGTAAACAAAAGCCTTTTGAACTCTGTGACACTATTGCTCTGTTCCAAAAACCTAGTAAGCAGCCACTCTTGAAAATAAAGGTGCTTTAAAAGGTTCTTCACAGCAATGCCATAGAAGAACTATTCACTCAAAGGTTCTTTAAAGAACCATCTCTTTCTTACCTTTTTATAATCTGAAGAACCTTCTTTCGCCACAAAGAACTTTTTGTGAAACAGAAAGGTTTTTCAGATGTTAAAGGTTCTTTATGGAAACATTTAGACCATTTTTTTTTTTTCAGTTAAAAGGAAATTAAGGTTTTTGAGGAAAACATTCCAGGATTTTTCTCTATATGGTGGACTTCAAATGGTGGCCAATGGGTTGAAGGTCCAAATTGCAGTTTCATTGCAGCTTCAAAGGGCTCTGACAAGAAATAAATCCCAGACAAGAAATAAGGTCTTGTCTAGTGAAACGATTGGTTATTTTCTCATTTATAACCGCGGTGAATGTGTGCGGTCAAAATTACAGTCCAAACAACTGACAAAAACATCACAATATGCAAGTAATACACACCCCCAGTCCATCAGTTAACATCTTGTGAAGTGATTTCTCCTGTAAAAAAAATACTTGTCTCACCTAAATCAGGGGAGAAATCTGCATAGGTCAAGCACCGTTCTAAATCACAGTATGGATTCTTTTCCAGCTGTTTACCTTCACAGACAAAACTGACTGTTTCTGTAACTCCTGTGGTTTTAACATAAGCTTGTGTGTATTTGACAGTTTAAGCACAATAAGACATGAAAGAAAGAAAGAACTTAGTTTGATACTCACATGCCACGTGACAGCCACTTTCTGTGTGCGTGCTTTGGATGTGTGCTTAGAAAATCCTATATCAGAAGTTTAAACTAATATGGTTTAAAATGCATGATTTCAGCAGGACATGATAATTAAAACCAAACAGATGTTTTGTAGCGGACTATGTGAGGTACGAGCTGTAAAGGCACAGCCCTATTCTGGAAAAGGGAGCGGGGAGCAGCAGCTCATTTGCATTTAAAGAGCCATGCATGAAAACAACGTGTTTCTGCTTCCACTAAAATAGGCAATTTCAAAATGATATAATAAATGATCTGGGGGTATTTTGAGCTGAAACTTAGATACATTTTGGGGACACCTATGACTTATATTACATATTGTAAAAAGAGGCATTGGTCTCCTTTAAAATGTTGCTTTTGTTTTTTTAAACAGAGCATGTCTTTTTCCATTATCATGACTTATTTTACGCTCTTATGGAAACAGTGAAGTGGATTCAAGTGAACAGCTTACTGAATTCTTCAAAGTTCAGACATTATGTATGCAACAGCAATGTGATCTGTTTGGATCTAGAGTCTTTCGTAAGGTCAGTTTTGGGAGATGGTGTAAGGCAGGGAGTTAGTCATACATCAAGAAAACCTTCTGCTGGAATAAATTTCACACAGGCTAATGAAATTAAATCAGTCATTGGCCTGACAATCACTTTAAATGTTTACATGTCTTACATGTACTTGCAAACAGATGACTTGTGGATTAATTGAAAATTTAAGAAAGGAAGATTTATAAGATCTATAAACTTGATAGATTCCTTGTAGCAATCTTTTGCCAAATGAAAAAGCTTTGCAATGGAATAGCAAGTTTTTTTTTTTTATATTAGAAATGATACAGATGACTCTCAGAAGATAAGGCAATGTACAAGAGGCATCATTGTGGAAAAAAATTATTACTCATCTTTTATTTACATTTGAACAAAAAGTGGCATGTCCAAAATTATTCATACCCTTCTCAATAATCAATTGAAAAGCCTTTATTGGCTATTACAGCAATCAAACGCTTCCTATAATTGCTGACCAGCTTTTTGCATGTCTCCACTGGTATTTTTGTCCATTCATCTTTAGCGATGAGCTCCAACTCTTTCAGGTTGGAGGCTCTCCTTGCCATCACCCTGATCTTTAGCTCCCTCCACAGATTCTCAATTGGATTTAAGTCAGGACTCTGGCTGGGCCACTGCAAAATGTTAATGTTTTTGTCTGCTAACCATTTCTTCACCACTTTTGCTGTGTGTTTTGGGTCGTTGTCGTGCTGAAATGTCCACTGGTGCCCAAGGCCAAGTTTCTCTGCAGACTGCCTGATGTTGTTGTTGAGAATTTTGATGTGTTGCTCCTTTTTTTCATGGTGCAGTTTACTGTGATTAGGTTCCCTGGTTCACCGGCTGAAAACACCCCCAAAACATTGTTTGACACCACCATGTTTGACAGTGGTCTTAGGGTTGAAGGCTTCTCCTTTTTTATGCCAAATAAAGGCTACATCATTGTGGCCAAACTATTCATTTTTATTTCATCTGACCATAAAACAGAAGACCGGAAGTCTTCTTCTTTGTCCAGATGAGCATTTGCAAAGGCCAAGCGGGCTTTTGTGTGACTTATCTGGAGAAGTGGTGTCCTCCTTGGTCTGCATCCGTGGAACCCAGTGGTGTGCAGTGTCCGTTGGACTGTCTGCCTTGAGATGTTGCCACCAGCAGAGCCCAGATTCATCATGATGGCCTTGGTGGTGATCCTTGGATTCTTTTTTACCTCTCTCACTATCCTCCTGGCCAGCACAGGTGTCACTTTTGGCTTCCAACCATGTCCTCTGAGATTTTTCACAGTGCGGAGCATCTTGTATTTTTTAATAATACTTTGCACTGTAGCCACTGGAACTTCAGAACATTTAGATATGGTCTTATAGCCCTTTCCTGACTTGTGAGCAGCCGCAATGCACAGCCTCAGGTCCTCAGTGAGCTCCTTTGTCTTAGCCATCACTGTCCACAAACCAACAGCAGAGAGCTTCTGTTTTTCACCTGTTGAGTTGATTAAAACAGCTGTTCCCAATGAATCAGGGTAATTAGGATGCTTTAGAACAGCTTGGACTATTTGGAATGGTATAGAACTTTGGATTTTCCCAAAGACTGTGAAAGTTTGCAAAGGGTATGAATAATTTTGGACATGTCACTTTTTGTTCAAATGTAAATAAAAGCTGAGAAATACTTTCCACAATGATGCCTCTTGTACATCGTCTTATTATCTTTTGGGAGAAGCCTGTCATTTCCAGGCAAAAAAAAACTTGCTGGTTGAATAAAAGTAACTTTAAGTCTGCCAGGGGTATGAATAATTTCAGGCTTGACTGTATATATGTTGACTTGTAAAATGTGTCCCACATTTTTTGTCAATACGAAACAGTGTATGTTTTCGTCCGTTGGCAGCGACTGATTTTAACTACACCCATACATTTATAAACAGGAAATATTTATGTGTCACTCTCTCTCCCATAGCCACATGGTGAGTAGATAGACCTCATCATTTTGAGATAAATGTGTTCAAAAGTGTAAAAACTCTGTGTGAAACTTTGAAGAATGTCACGACCAAATGCCATTTTTCTATAATGAAGCACTTTTTTTGGAAGTTATTCCATAAAATTTAGTTTTTATGTGTGTACAACTGTCCAGAACTGTGCTAGCTAACCATGTGCTGATCAGCATCTTTGAGCTAGCTTCAAAAGTATCTAAAATTGTCACCAAAATACCAAAACAATCATGACCCAAACATTTGGTAAAGTTTCAGTAGTGACATCTTTTTTTCTTTTTTTTTTTTTTCTTTTTTTTTTTTTGTGTGTGTTATCCCATAAAATTGTCACTACCGAAACAGTCAGGACAAAAGGGAAAACATACTTCTTTATTTGGGGGGAAATAAAATTCTAGTACAGTAATACATTTTTTTTTTTTTTTTTTTTTGTATTTTAGTGTGTTTTAGTATGTAGGTTAAAATTCTGTATGTGATGTGGTCACTACCAAAACATTACTGTCACTACCGAAAATGTGCTGTTACTACTGAAACATGGGATGTTTTGTCAAAAATAAAGTATACTGAATTATCAACTAAGATGTTATGATAGTTTTGGTTCAATGTATAGTCAAACTAATGAATCTTGAATGAAGTTTGACCTTTTTAAATAATAGAAAAAATATATATTTACAACAGAACAACATCTTAATAGGTCAGTATAACCCTTCTTATTAAATTATATAATATTACCATGTTTCGGTAGTGACAAATTTGGGGAGAGGACAAATATTCCAAAACTTTCTGAAAATACAATATGAGAATTAAAGGAGTAGTTCACTTTCAGAACAAAAATTTACAGATATTGTACTCACCCCCTTGTCATCCAAGATGTTCATGTCTTTCTTTCTTCAGTCGTAAAGAAATTATGTTTTTTGAGGAAAACATTTCAGAATTTCTCTCCATATAATGGACTTCTATGGTGCCCCTGAGTTTGAACTTCCAAAATGCATTTTTAATGCAGCTTCAAAGGGCTCTAAATGATCCCAGACAAGGAAGAAGGGTCTTATCTAGCGAAACGATCGTTATTTTCGAAAAACATTTACAATTTATATACTTTTCAGTCTCTAAACAGAGTACACACAAAGCTAGACAAGACAAGCATTTGAGGTTAAAAAGTATATAAATTGTATTTTTTTTTTTTTTTTTGAAAATAACCAATCGTTTTGCTAGATAAGACCCTGTGATCGTTTAGAGCCCTTTGAAGCTACATTTTGTAAGTTCAAACTCGGGGGCACCATAGAAGTCCATTATATGGAGAGAAATCCTAAAATGTTTTCCTCTAAAAACATAATTTCCTTACGACTGAAGAAAGAAAGACATGAACATCTTGGATGACAAGGGGGTGAGTACATTATCTTTAAATTTTAGCTCTGAAAGTGAACTACTCCTTTAACTGCACAATTACTATGCTTTCTTGGATATTATACAATTTGCATACATACAAAATATGTGCAAAAAGACTTTTCACAACGTTTCCAACTCCGAACTAATTCTGTAGAATGGCCCATTATACAGCTCCTGATCAAGGTGAAGTTCGTGGGATATTGTCCACGATAAGAGCACACATTATTTTAATATTTACACACAGTGCTCGTTTTCTTTTGTCATTATTTATGCAAGGCATACAGCGCTGAACATGAACAGACTTGCTGGTTTATATTTAGTTATACTGAAAATGTTTCAGTTTAATTATTTCAGTCAATCTTTTTTTTACCCTGTTTTAACATGGATTTCTATGGAGACCTGAACACAAAAGCACCCAAACGGAAGTTATCCATCATGGTGGCGCTCAACGGTTACTCAGGAAAAAGGTGGATAGTGAAGCAACTGAAATGTGCCTGACAGGTACACAGAGTAATACAAGCTGAGTAAGTACTTAAACATCTTGTAAATAATGCACCTATAAGACTGGTGCAATCGTCTTATGTTGCTGCGATTTACTTGGGTTTGAATATAATTACAGGAAGATAGTGAGGAATTCGTGAACACCCAAACTTTCAGCAGCCTGTCATCAGAATAGCTCCATATTATAAACATGCACGTAAACATACTGAATGACACAGCGATGTTCGATGAAATCCCTTCAATCTCACCCAGATGAGTAAATTTGCGCTGCCAGAAGGAGATCACGTGTAAGCTCATGTTGTATAGAAGGAGATTAGTCCTGTTGAATGTGTGGCTTTGTTTACTAGACACTTATGGACACTCTCATTTTCGACTAAACTCGACATGCTGTGGCTAAAACCGTTTGCTGGGCTGTTAAAAGGCAGCGGTACATTACCGGCTTTAAGCCTTATCTTTTTACACATGCTCACATAATGGCTGAGATCAAGACGAGTCCTCTACAATGTGCCATTAATTTAATCTTTCAGGCCTTCTTATCAAAATATTTTGTTCCAGCTTCCATCAAAATACTTCAGTAACCTGGGAATCTGTCAAAACATTTGGGTATTTTGGAGTTTACCTGACGGCGAATGATTCCTTCTGAAATCGCTGGCTGAAATATTCGGCCCATCGCAGATTAAAGGGCTGCGTGCTTTAAACAAAGGTGTACTTGAGTGAGTAGAGCCGGGCTGAACTCCACCTTGAACCGTGACATTACTGAAAGTGCAAGCCTTTGACTGGCCGTGGTGAAGCCAAAATGGGCCGGGAGGAAACGTGACTGAGCAATGTTTAACCTCTGACCTGTCTATCTGTCTGCCTCTTTCCCTCCCTGTCTAGCTCTATCTCTTTCTTTCTCTAGGAAATCTTCGTCAGCTCATATGTATGTAAACAAATAACTACAGTGTTGCCATCACTGCTTCTATTATTAGTAATTTAGTCTAAGCACCATGTTTTATATCAGTTGTAGGATTTATTTTAAGGTGGAGTTACAAATTCAAAGCATGACTGTAGAGGATTTTTTGGTATGTGCTATTTGCCCTGTGCATTTTACAGTTCATAACCACATATTTTATTTCCTGATGTAATGCTGTGCAATCTAAATTAATGTAAAGATGCACAATATAAATTAAGATGCACTATATCATTATATAAATTATATCACTATATAAATTATATCAAAAAAAATTTATCACAAAAATTACAGCATGACATGCATTATCCTGATTAATATAATTTTTCATCATGCAGAGTATTTTGTTTTTACTTTGTTGTTTTTCAGTTCAAAATGGCAAATATTTTTGCAATGTTCTCAAAGATGTGCAATAAAAATTAAGATGCACTATATACATTTTTACTGTAAATAATATCATAATTCATTTTGCTTACAGAAAATACAGTAAAATTACATGCATTATCCTGATTTTTTTAATCATGCACAGTATTTTTTTTTTACTTATATCATTTTTAATATAAAATAGTTTCAGTGTTTACTGTAAATATCACACCTAATTTTTTACTTTTAAATTACAGTAATTTGGCATTGTCCAGATAGATTTTTCATCACGCACAGTATTTTATTTTTACTTTTTTTTTTCAGTTAAAACGGTGAATATTTTTGCAATGTTCTTAAAAATGCACAGTATAAAACAAGATGCACTTCATCAATTTTTACTCTAACATACATCCCAGTTACATTTTTTACTTACAAAAAAGTACAGTAAGATGACATGCATTATCCTGCTAAATCTAATATCATTTTTCATCATGCACAGTATTTTTTTTATTTTGTTTTGTTTTTCAGTTAAAAATGTTCTTAAAAATACACAATATAAATTAAGATGCACTATATAAATCTTTACTGTAAATGATGTCATAATTCATTTTTACTGACAAAAATTGTACTAACATGACATGCATTATCCTGATTAATACATTTTTCAATGGTTTTAGAGATGCACTATATCAAATTTTACTCTAAATTAGATCACAAAATTAATTTTTTACTTACAAAAAGTACAGTAAAATGACATGCATTATCCTGATTAATATGAGTTTTCATTATGCACTGTATTTTTTTTACTTTGTTTTTTTATTAAAAATGGCAAATATTTTTAAATGTTCTTAGAGATGCAAAATATTAATTAAGATGCACTATATACATTTTACTCCGAATTATATCAATTCATTTTTACTTTTAAAATTTACAGTAAAATTACATGCATTATCCTGATTAATATCATTTTTAATCATGCACAGTATTTAATTTTTACTTTTTGTTTTTCAGTTAAAAATGGCGAATATTTTTGCAATGTTTTTTAAGATGCACTATATCAATTTTTACTCTAAATTATGTCACAATGTATTTTACTTACAAAAAACTTACAGTAGAATTACATGCATTAACCTATTAATGCATTTTTTGTACTTTGTTTTATATTTTTTAAGTTCTTAAAGATGCACTATATAAATTTTTACTGTAAATTATATCAGAATTCATTTTTCTACTTACACAAAATTACAGTAAAATGACATGCATTATCCTGATTAATGTAATTTTTCATCATGCACAATATTTGATTTTTTTAAAATGGCAAATAAATGTTATTCTTAATTATATCACAATTATTTTTTGTCTTGCCAAAATCTACAGTAAAATGACATACATTATCCTGATAAAGCCAATATAATTTTTCATCATGCACAGTATTTTTCTCTGTTATCTTTTTCAGTTACAGTTACAAACATCTGTGCAATGTTCTTAGAAATACAGTATTTTCCCCTCATTTAAATAAGTTTTGTGCATATCAGGTTTTTTTCCCTCAAAATATTCAGCTTTAATCTTTTTTCAACTTGCTCCTCCTTTGAACAGCTTTTCTTTTTCAGACAATGTGGCCTCTCTAATTTTTCAATCTCTTTGCGCAAAGACCATTTTTCATGGTCCAGTTGAGTCCTGATGGATAAAGTTAAATCCCAAGTGTGTAAAATTTGTAAAAATTTGAAAGTTAAGTCCCACCATATTTTGTTTCTAATTTTGATTCTTAAATATGTATTATTACCAAAGTAAAACAGGTTGTCAGTGTCATTTCATGTAGTTCTACTTACATATATTTACAAATGCTACCAGAGTGTACAACTAATAATGAACTAATTTGATGAAACAGGCATTTTTGTATTTAACACGCTTTCAATATTTCATTCGGCACAGGTTCTGCATGTGTATCTGGGATGTTTGAGCAGCTGGTCTCTCTTAACGCAGAGAGATTTTCTCACAGGGTCTCTCTCCTGAGGAAACACCTCTGCGGCATGTAAGATGACCACACATCTAGCACAAACCAAATGCTTTGGTCCCACCACCCATCTGTGTGCTGAAATTTCCCCATTCTTGAACGAACGCCAGTGCAGCCATAGCCTGGCTTTGTGCGAACCTGTTTGTTTGGGCCGTATACCCAGCAAAGCTTCTTCTGTCACAGAGCCGTCACTGTCTGCCCTTCTGCTCAACCTGCGGAGATTCCTCAGGGATGGAATAATCACAGGTGAGCTTGCAGCCTGACAGTGAAGTAAAATAACCCTATATTGTAAAAACATTACATCACTGCTTCTATAAGTTGGGTCTGGCAGTGGTCCACATTTTATTAGCTCTTGTGTGCTTGAGAAAAAGGGAAGTGGATTTTACTTCAATGTCCATTTCCCCCCACAAACCACAAACGCTAGATAGACTACATTTATATTCATTGCATTAGAGCGCTGCAGGGATGATGTATTTTTGTAGGCCAAAACCCGGAAATTAGCATTTTAGCACTTCTGGTTCCATCATCTCGAAGTCAGTGGGTTTTGGGTTAAATGTCTGGGATAAGGTCTGTCATGAACACAAGCTCAACATATTTTACATTTTATTCTACAACATACCACCTTTTAATTAAAAAAAAAAAAAAATGTCTTGAGTCTGAAAGGTGGTTATTAGTGTTGCTAATAAATGGGACTACAGAGGTTTTCGAGAACATTAAACGTCATCAGACATATCACTATTTACTATTGGTCATATTTATATAGGCTGACAGGTTTGTGGAATCTGTATCCATAAGTATTTTGTATTTTATTTTATGCATTTTATATTTTTTATCATAGGCAATTACAACGCTCTACATTTGAATGTGGGACCTGAATTTCAGAGACTGGAAGATGAGCTCTTTTGACTTTGACCAGTAAGAAACCACCCAAAACTCTCAAAACCACATGCAATGCACTAAAACCCACTCAAAACAATGTACTTTAAGTTGTACTTTGTTAAAAGTGATGAATAATTTGTTACCTGCAGTTGATACTGGCGAAAGTGCAGTTCTGACTTAGATTTGAGCACTGATTTGGACACAGATCACAATATCCTTCTGCCATGCTTTGAACAGTGGAGAGGCATCAAGGATACAGGATATCTTAAATCCAAGACTTTTACAGTGGCTGTTGGCCAGGTTTCTCATCTTCTGTCTCTTTTTCTTCTGTGAGGTTCCTCAAGGGCTTTAATCTGTACATGCTTCCACTTTGTAATATCATTAGGAAATATAACATTTCTTTTCTATGCTGATGATTCTTAGCAGTACCTTCCATTAAACTCTAAAGATTCTCTGCAGCTTCTTATGGACTGTCTTGAGAATATTAAAGTAGTTCACGCAAAAATGGAAATTCCGTCATTAATTATTCCCCCTTATGTCGATCCAAAGACCTTCGTTCATCTTCGGACCACAGATTAATGATATCATATTAATGATAATAGATATTTTTGATGAAATCCGAGAGCTTTCTGACCCTCTATAGACAGCAAGGGTTGCTGACGTAGAACACGCATGCATTTTTACAAGCGTAATAAAGCTTTCCTATGTTGATCTGCCTTTCCTATGTTGAACTGCCTCCTTAGGATGAATCACTTGTTGTATTCCCAATTGTAAGTCGCTTTGGATAAAAGCGTCTGCTAAATGAATAAATGTAAATGTAAATGTAAAGCATTAGGTGTTATTCTTGACTCTTGAAAAAAAAAAAATCTCAGTTGTTAAAAAGCTGCAGCTACAGAATCATTTCTAGACTTGAATCATCTCCTTCCTTTCTAGACTTGGAGAAAGTTTGTAATGTATTTATCACATAATTGTAATTCCTTGAACCTTGTTCTTCCTCAATCTTCACTGGCACGTTTGCAAATGGTCCAGAATGCAGTGGCATGATTGTTAACTACAAAAAGAAAAAAGAAAAAAACATGACCATATCAGTCCAAATTTAGCTTCCTTTCTTTTTGTAGAATTCAGTTTTTTTTAAAAGCTCTTAATGGACAGGCCTAATCTTGCTTTACTGATCTTATTTATTTGAATTCAGCTCCTAAATCCAACATAGGCTCATTGGAAATACGTGTCTCTATATTAATTTCTGCAAAACTGAAAAAACATATGTACGAATCACTGCAGTTTCTAGTTGAAATGAACACTAGAGGCAGTAAAACTCTATTCCTTTTCACACTATGTATGATTTACACACAGAGTTTTGATTAATAAAGCGTAATTTCACACAGTTACTTGCAGAATATTGTAGTATGGCTTTAAAACAATTTTAACATCCTGCGCGATTTGAAAACTGATACTTTTGAACGTTGTCGTCACATATATAGCTTCATATGCATGAGTTTTGCTCATTCAGTAGGTTTGCAGTAGCTCACACGATACTGTGTTGCACTTAAGTGATGAAGAGCCCCGGTATGAACCTGTGAAACTACCGTTCAACAGAACAGCTCAAATCCGCATAAGGAAGTTGAAATAGCATGGCTGCATCAACAAATGCATTTTTATATCACTTTTGCATTTGTTAACACTATCGGGCAGGTTTAGGGTTGGGTTTGGTGTAGGGGATATTTCCAACAGCATTATAGATAGAGCATTAACCTTTAGTGACACTCCCTGGATATTTAAATTCTGAACAGCTGCAAAACGTACCTCAAGTAGTGTAATGAAAATGTTGAATATTGTGTTGAATATTGAAATTGTTGAATAAAGTCGTTATTTTTGTTTTCTTTGTACACAAAGTATTCTTTTACCATCATAAAATTTAGGTTGAACCACTGACGTCACATGGACTATATTATCGATGTCCTTACTACCTTTCTGGGCCTTGAATGTGTCAGTTGCATTAAAGTCTATGCAAGGTCAGAAAGCTCTCGGATTTTATAAAAAAATATCTTAATTTGTGTTCTGAAAACTGCAAAACACATGAGCATCAGTGCAGTGATATATGCAAATGCAATCACCGATATTTCTCCTGTAAAGTTGGTAATACTGCACATTAGTATTGAATGTATATATATGCATACTCCAATCTATAGTAACTGGGTCAAAACTAATCTGTTTGAAGCTGACAGAAAGGTGATTCACTCTTTCGTTGTCACGTAACGTTTCCTTATTTTGGCTTGGTATGATATGTGAACCCAGCGAAATTTCACTTATTTTGTCTCCTTAACAATAAAAGCGGATGAAACTGTCTTTTTTTCACCGAAGGAGAGGGCAAGGCTGAGACAGAGAGACAGATTGTTCAGAACGATACGGCCCTCAGACTGCAGCTGAGAAATGGTGCGTTTTTGTTTATGGAGTGTGCATGAATATATTCCAGACTTTATTAAATTGTGAACTCAGCGGGAAGGAGAGAGCACCGAATAGCACTTTGGAACAAAAGGCCTCAAGTTTCATGTTATGTCTTGGTTACAAATGACACAGCTTAACCCGGGATAGGAGACAAAGGCATAAATTGAATCTGGCCCCAAACCACAGACTCCTTAAGTGAAGGAAGGACATATCTGCAACACTTCTCTGACACCGTGAAGTGATACTCTTTTATATTGTTATGGTTAGACTGACGCCCCGAGCCAAGGAATGGCAGAAAATGGATTTCCACCCCTCGACTTTTCCAGCTTTATCCAGCAGATTTCTCAACAATGAGGAGATCATTCCTGAGTCATCCGAGCTTCGGTGAGTCTGCAACAGGCACGTGAATGTTATGGAATGTGCATCATAATGAAAAGGCATCAATATCCCGAGTTCGTCATTGCGATTTACCGTTGTTTCCCGTGCCAAGAAAAGAGCCATCAAACACAGGCGACTCCTTCTGCTTCTTTTGTTATTCAACTCATTAATAATTCTGTTATACCTCTGATCTCCTATTGATATTAAATATATTCCCAGATGTTTTTCTTGTCAGTTCTACCACTCCTGTCTTGAACATCTTTGCTATTGTTTAACTTATGAGCAGGAAAACCTGCAGCCTTTAATAGGCTAAAGAAAACACGGGTTTGTCATCAATCATTGCAGCGCAGCTACACGACAAAGCAACACCTACAAATTGGCTTTGAATTGCTAAATAGTGAAATCAGTGTTTCGGGGCAGGGCGTCCTTTTTTTTCCTCCAGGAATGAATCACTAAAATGTGACATTCATCTTTTTGATGAGTTTTGCTTTGATTAATGAGTGTCTGAGAGTGGAAAGTCCCTATCAAGCAACGGGAAGAGGGCAGGCGTTTAGTACACGGTGCTCATCAGAAATCAAACGTCTTCCTGAGAACAGCCTGCGTGATTTTTTTTCTTCTTATGCAGAAGTTGTCAACATGCCACCCAAAAGCACTTTCTCATTGTTAACAAGATGTCACATTTGGCCTGTTTGTCTACTCTATTTTAAAATAGCAACCTCAAGGTGTGTGTGTGAAGGAAAAGTGTAAATCTTAGGTCATACAATTTGTTTATATATTTGGCATTGATTGGTATACTATCAGTCAAAAGTTTTTGAACAGTAAAATATTGTAATTAGGGCCGGGACTTTAACGCGTTAATTTAGATTAATTAATTACACAAAAATAACGCGTTAATTTTTTTTAACGCATTTTAATCGCACTTAATTTTGCACCGCGGAACGTTTCTCACTGGATGAGTTTCAGCGGACCAATTATACTGGAGCACCAACTAGCGTTCAGACAAAGGAATGCGCATATCACCGCAGCACATCGAGCCTCAAGTATCACCTCAATGCTTTTACAGAAGGTCTACCTACCTATAGGGTACCTAAATTTCTGAAATGTAGGCTAGTATATTTCTAAATATCCCAGTGTTTCCCCTACCATTATCTTAGGGGGGCGCGTTTACAATGTCTCCTCCAAGAAAACACGGACTGGATCGCGGACTCCATTCATAAAAACCGAATTTACTATAGCGCGGAATGCCACGTAAATTCGTCGATTTTTGGATTGATAAATCAAAAGTTCGTCTGTCACTTAATTCAAATCGCGATATGGACTAGTGTCTGTGAAAACTGAAATGCAAAAAGACCGTTTTAATATGAAACCTGCATGTTCCGTTTGCCTCTGTATGAATGGCAGAGACGCGGTTTTTTTACTGCACGCATGATGCTCCCGTTAATTTTTGGCATTTGCATCTCACATGAACAGATAGACTCAATCTCCAAAGCTACTGTCAGTGTCACTTTTACCGTTTCATTTGAGAAAACTAGCATCATATCATACTTTACACACAGAAACTTCACGGCAACCTGTCAAAATAAAAGTACGGTTTAACATGAAACAGAACAATATTCCTATTTAAATAATTGACAAAAAACAATGATAAAAAATAAATAAAACAACATGATTAACCACTTAATTGTAGAAAAAATACTACGATTATTATTTAAATGTTAAATTATTATTATTTATTGATTTTAACAGCAAACCTCTGTTTGTTTGCCAAAAATTAAAAAGGTTTATTTTTCATTTGATTAAAAATAAATAAATGTTTATGCTTTCATTTGATTATGAGAAAAATTAAAACACAAGAATTTCTTTAAAAAAAAAAAAATAGCAAAAGATTGTAAAGCCCTATTGTTCAAAATATTAAAATAGAGAGTTTTGGATTTATTTTTTCACTGAAATAAATGTTTTCGTTATTACACAAAGTAGGGTAAAGTACCGAGAAAAAAAGTATGGAAACCTAGGGGAAACACTGTATCCTATTGCTACACTTAATGGCAATATTGCACTGGTCTGTTGGACTTGGTTGAACAAAAATAAACAATATTTTGTTGCTTAAGCTTATGTATTCAGTCATTATTCCATGGTATACTAAAAATCCATATGAAAAAACTTACTTCTCACTGTTCTCAGGTCAAATATTTATATGCGATTAAAATGCGATTAATTTCGATTAATTAATTACAAAGCCTCTAATTAATTAGATTAATTTTTTTAATCGAGTCCCGGCCCTAATTGTAATATTTTGTTTTGTTTTGTATTCTGTGTATTCCTGTGATTTCAAAGCTGAATTTTTAGCATTATTCCAAAAACATTTATTATTTTTATTATTATTATGTTGAAAACAGCGGAGTAGAATTTTTTTAGGTTTCTTCGATGAATAGAAAGATCAGAAGAACAGCACTGATCTGAAATAGAAATCTTTTGTAACATTATAAAAGTCTTGCAACTGTATGTATGCAACTGTTTTGAATAATAATAATAATAATAATAATTCTTGAACAGCAAATCAGCATATTATGCTGCGTTCACACCGCCCCAAACGTCAGCGTCAGTTGCGGCAAGATTACATGTAAAGTCTATGGTTGAGTCCGTCAGAGGTCCGTCAGAGGCTCTGCAGTGCGTTGTGCGCGTTGGATCCGTCAACTTTTCAATCGTTACCTGCTTTTCAAGTGTCAACGCAGCAAACGCAAGCAACGCAGAAGTTCAGCTAGCTGAACTTTTGACAGACTTGACGCACTTGACGCAGTGAATGTCAACCAATCAGAGCGTCTCACTGTATCGACGTCACCACATGTATCTTGAATGAATTGGGAGCAGAAATATATATATATTGCTCATTGTAGCCGTCTGCAATCGCAGAGAATTGTATGATCCGTCCTCGTTGTTGTATAAAGACAGGAATGTAAAGGAACTTGCTTGGATGAAGATCGCTGAAGAGATAGGGATGTCGGGTAAGTTATCAAATCTTTTCTCAACGTAATTATTTCCCATTTCGTTAGCTAGCGAAACATGGTCATGAGAAGATTAAAAAAAGTTGCCTGACGTGTGCGGTGTGAACGCATCAAAAAGCAAGCGTTGCAAACTTCAACGTACATGCGTCAAACTAGATGCGTTGGGAGCGTTGCCTGACGCAGACAAAGTGTGCGGTGTGAACGCACCATTAGACTGATTTCATGTGACATTGAAGACTGGACTAATGATGCTGAAAATTCAGCTTTGAAATCACAGGAATAAATTACATTTTAAAATATAGTCAAGTATTCTTTTAAATAGTAAAAATATTTCTAAATGTTACTGTTTTTGCTGTACTTTGGATCAAATAAATGCAGGCTTGGTGAGCAGAAGAGACCACTTTAAAAAAAAAAACATTAAAAACTGTTCAAAAACAAATCCGTAAAATTTACGGTAAAAAACTGGCAGCTGTGGTTGCCAGAATTTTACCGTGAAAAATACAGTAGCAATGTTTTACATTTTAAGGTTTTCACTTAAATTTACAGGTAAATACCGTAATTTCATACTAAAGACGGTAACTCATATAATGGTAATGTACGAACTTTTTGAAGCACTGAAATCTGTTTTGTACCTTTGTAATACAATGATAACCACCAAAAGCAGGTGGTGATGACAACATCACATGATGAACCAAAGCCCATCGCATGGAGGTTTTAAATAATAACATATATAGAAGATGCACAGTGTCATTCACACAAACACTAAACACCATCATGGTAACACATAAAACTGAAATAATGCAAAAAACATTAATTTAACAACATTAGATGTAACATACAACCCTAATGTAAAAAACTGCCAAGAAAAAACTAAGATGAAAAAGTTATTTCAACAAAAAAAAACATCAAATAAAAAAATGAAATACAGGGAATTCTGGGAATGTCAGTTTACGGTTATTCACTGTAAATTTTACGTTCTTTTTCACTTCCAAAAACGGTATACTACCGTAAAATTAAATGCAATGTCCAACACAGTTTTTCACCGTATATAGAAGGGGAACTTACCATTAACCATTTCACAGGTTTTTACGGTAGCATTTTTACAGTTTTTTACCGTTAAATTCACTATAATTTTTTTACAGTGATATTTCTTTAATGTATTACAAATGTATGACAAATGCATTTTTAAAATGCAATTATTCATGTCAACTTCAAGGTTATAATGTAATAATTATTTTTAAAAATTAGCAAAATTGTTTTAAAACTTATTGTAACTTTTTTTACATCAATTTATTATTATTAGTGGTAGTATTATTACATTGTAAAAATGTGTAGCTAATGTTAGATGAAGAAATGTATTTGAAGAAATTACATTTTACATATATATTTTTTATATGTTACATCTGTGTACTGTATGTGTGAGTGTATTTATAAGTAAAAATATACATTAAATATTTTACATATAAGAAATAATTTTTATCCTGAGTTTGAAATTATTTAGATATGTAGGATTTTTTATGTACATATCGGATGTGCAGTAAAAGTTACACAGCCATTTTCTAAAGACAGAAAAGTCATTTTCATCATGTTTTAGGAAGCTTGTCTGAGAACTGTATTCAATCCTCCTGATGAGGGACTGTATTTGTAAATACCATCACAGATTTCACTTCGCGACTAAACGCAAGATACCTCGATAATCCTGACAGGCATTGTGAAATGCTGCTTCAGTATGAATGATAAAGATCGGAATTTCATTGTTTGTTATTGTTTTAGCTGATTCATCCTGAAATTGACTGTTCCCGGTCCAGGGCCAAGCGCTGTCATGCAAACCTCTGCTCTAATAATTTCAGAACATGTGGTAGGATGATATTTGCACAGCAACACCTGTAGGTACTTCCCCAGCCTATAAAACACAAGAATGCTACTCTACCTTCACGTCGAGCGTTTGAGTGATGGCACACGATGTGAAGTTTTTTACAGGACCGAGATTAGTGTATATCTGCTTATGGCTGCTTTATCAGCGCTCAAGTGAAGCTTCTTTGTGACTGAAGCTCCCTGATGGACAGATAAAGCCCTCAGCAGCACAAAGTGCCTGAATGCTATCTGTCTCCAAAGGACCTGCTGAAGTCCAGCTCAATTTGACATTCAATACAGTCCTTTTGTGTTGAGGCTACATCATTTTTGTTGCTCATGCTTTTGCAAACGATGCATTTAACAGTTCATAAAGTTCACAATGATGAAATATAACACAGATAACATTAAATAAATATTTTGCAGTAACTTAAAGCCCAGGGCGATAGTTCACCCAAAAATGAAAATTCTCTCAATAATTACTCACCCTCATGTTGTTACAAATCCATAAGACACTTGTTCATCTTCAGAACACAAATTAAGATATTTTTGGTGAAATCCAACCCTGCGTGGACAGCAATGCAACCAACACGTTCAAGGCCCAGAAAGGTAGTAAGGACATTGTTAAAATAGTCCATGTGACATCAGTGGTTCAGCCGTAATGTTATGAAGCTACAAGATTATTTTTTGTGTGCAAACTAAACAAAAATACCGACTTTACTGAACAATTTCCTGTCTACTGTGTCAGTCTTCATCACACGTGTTCACAAGAGTATTACCTTTTACAAGAAAATCAAAATTTCACATTTATAGTTGAAGTCAAAAGTTTACATACACCTTGCAGAATCTGCAAAATGTAGATTTTTTTAACAAGAAAGAGGGGTCATACAAAATGCATGTTATTTTGTATTTAGCACTGACCTGAATAAGATATTTCACTTTCATATTTTAACAGACGTTTGCATGTAGTCCACAAGAGAAAATCCTTCAGGTCTCACAAATTATTTGGGTTTTCAACATTTTTGTGTATTTGAACCCTTTCCAGCAATGACTGTATGATTTTGAGATCCATCTTTTCACACTGAGGACAACTGAGGGACTCATATTCAACTATTACAAAAGGTTCAAACACTCACTGATGCTTCAGAAGGAAAAACTATGCATTAAGAGCCAGGGGATGAAAACTTTTTGAATTTGATCAAGGTAGATCAGGGTACATTTAACTTGTTTTGTCTTCTAGTATCTTCTGTATGAACCTTCTGTAATGTCCCTCAGTTGTCCCTCAGTTGAGTCCCTCAGTTGTCCCCAGTGTGAAAAGATGGATTCAAAATGGGTTGGAAAGGGTTCAAATACACAAAAATGCTGAAAAACCAAAGAATTTGTGGGACCTGAAGGATTTGTCTAAAGAACAGCAAAGTTTAAATGTTCAGGACAAACAAGGAACTCATGAACAACTATCACTAAATAAAAAAGCACAACTATGGATTATTCAGGTAACCACTTAAGAATCAAGTGTATGTAAACTTTTGAACAGGGTAATTTTTTTTATAAATTCTGCTATTATTTTCTTTTGTGGACTGTATGTAAACATCTTTTATGTTAAATATCTTATTCAGGTCAGTACTAAATAAAAAATAACATGCATTGTGTATGATCCCTTTGTGTGAACATTTTGCAGTTTCTACAAGGTGTGTGTAAACTTTTGACTTCAACTGTAATTCAAAGTGTTCCTTGCTCTTTCTTTGTAATTCTTTGTGAAATTAACTAACAATATCTGAGTAAAAAATAGTTTCAAAGTATTTGACCTTTTTTTTTTTTTTGTTAGTGTACAGACCACAACCACTGTAAGGGTGGTCTGCCATGTTTCTGTCTGTCTGCTTGAGTTCCTCCTACAGTTTAGAGTCTGTTTTCACTCTCAAACTGTCTCTCTCTTTCTCTCTCTCTCTCAACCTCCCCGCTCACACACTCAGTCAACTCTATAACCTGTTCAGTCTTCTCTGTAACCCAATCCAGCATTTAAAACAAAAAGGTAGACACTCTTCAACAAGGAAAGGTCCTTTATCGCCTTCCCGAGAGGTTTTGAATATCAGCCTGTGCAGATAGCATCTCTCCCTGGCTATTCGAGTGTGTCATGGCCTCTTTCATTTGATCTTTATTTACATCTGCCATTGTGTGGCCTAAGCCATTAAACGAGAAGCCGTTCTGAATGGATGAGAAGTTCGGGATAATGCCTCCGCACTCCATTCAGTTTCCTTCATTAGCAAGCTGTCCGTCCGTAGTGACGGATGAGAGAAAAAGTAAAAAGACCAAGGGGGGTAGAAAGACAAATGGAGACCCGAAAGAGATTCACTGTAATGCAAGTGAATGCTTCACCTCATAGGATTCCATTCAAATCAAGACTTGAAGGCCAAGTCAAGCTCCGTTTCCTACAGACACAAAGAGAGAACGAGAGATAGCAAGTCTCAATATGGTAATGCATGATGGGGCCAGTTCACTAAATGCTTACTAACCACTTTAGTCATTCACTAACCACCTTAATCCAGCTGTAGATCCTACACTGAAAACAATTTGGTGCAGGAACACTTTTTTTACTTTGCAACAGTTTTCACTCAGAAATTGCTATATTGAATAAATAATTGCAAACAAACTGCAAGTAAAACGTTGAATTAAACTTTCCTTTTTTCGAAGTAGAAGAGTAAAATAGTATTTACTTATAAAACATACTCCAGTATTTTTTTTACAGTATAAATGTTTAAGTATAGTGTTGCACTGTATATTTTATATTATATTCTTATATATAAAATCATTGTTTGTCCTGAACATTTAAACTGCCAGCTGTTCTTCAGAAAACTCCTTCAGGTCCCACATATTCTTCGATTTTTCAGCATTTTTGTATATCTGAACCCTTTCCAACAATGACTGTATGATTTTTAGAGCCATCTTTTCACACTGGGGACAACTGAGAGACTCATATGCAACTATTATAGAAGGTTCAAACGCTCACTGATGCTTCAGAACGAAAAATGATGCATTAAGAGCAAGGGGGTGAAAACTTTTGAATAGAATAAAGATGTCTACATTTTTCTTATTTCGCTTAAATGTAATATTTTTTTCATTTTGTTCTGCCCTTCAGAAACTACAAAAGATACTTACATGTTTCCCAGAAGACAAAATAAGTTACATTTACCCTGATCTTCAATTTCAAAAAGTTTCTCAATGCATTGTGTTTTCCTCTGGAGCATCAGTGATCATTTGAACCTTCTGTAATAGTTGCATATGAGTCCCTCAGTTGTCCTCAGTGTAAAAAGATGGATCTCAAAATCATACAGTAATTGTTGAAAAGGGTTCAAATACACAAAAATGCTAAAATATTCAAGAATTTGTGGAACCTGGAGGATTTTTCTGAAGAACAGCAGGCAGTTTAACTGTTCAGGACAAACAAGGGACTCATGAACAACTGTCACTAAAAAAAAAAAACAGCTGTGGATCATTCAGGTAACAACACAGTATTAAGAATCATTTCTTCAACTTTTGGAAGAAATTATTTTTATTAGCTCAGCTATTATTTTCTCAGTGGACTATATGTAAACGTCTTTTATGTGAAATATTTTATTCAGGTCTGTACTAAGTAAAAAATAACATGCATTTTGTATGATCCCTCTTATTTTGGTAAAATAATTAACATTTTTGCAGATTCTGTAAGGTGTATGTAACCTTTTGACCTCAACTGTATAATATATATATATATATATATATATATATATATATATATATATATATATATATATATATATATATATATATATATGTAATTTATTTCTGTGATATAAAGCTGAATTATCTGCATCATCACTCTTCAGTGTCTTCAGTGTCACATGATGCTTCAGAAATCAGTCTAATATGCTGATTTTGCTGTTCAAGAACCATTTATTATTATTATCAATGTTGAAAATTATTAATGTTTTAGCTTTTCAATATTTTCAGGATTCTTTGATGAATATCTGAAAAAGAAATGTAATATTACAAATGTCAGCATATTAGATTGAAGACTGGATTAATGATGCTGAAAATTCAGCTTTGCATCACAGGAATAAATTACATTTTAAAATACATTTAAAACATTATTTTAAAATGCAGTAATATTTCACAATATTACTGTTTTTACTGTATTTTTGATCAAATAAATGCAGCCTTGGAGAGCATAAAAATGTTTTCAGAAATATTTGTAAAAATCTAAATTTTTCCAAACTGTTAACTACTAGTGTAAGTTGACCAACGTGCTTAATAACAATAATACAATGCCTAAAATAATCAAAGGGAGTATGCACTGTTATGTTTGCATCATTGCCTCATTTTCATAATTACTTTACAGAATGGAGTTCTAAAACAATGCAAATTCTGCATGCAAATAAATACTATCAAAAGGCACAGTTCATTCTTAGTGAATTCCCCTTGGTGTGTGTTAGTTTGTCTGTTTTAATGCATTCATGTGTGGTGTGCGTGTGTGCGTGTGTGTGCGTGTGTGTGCGTGTGTGGTGTGTGTGTGTGTGTGTGTGTGTGTGTGTGTGTGTGTGTGTGTGTGTGTGTGTGTGTGTGTGTGTGTGTGTGTGTTTGTGTGTGTGTGTGTGTGTGTGTGTGTGTGTGTGTGTGTGTGTGTGTGTGTGTGTGTGTGTGTGTGTGTATGTGTTTGTGTGAGTACACGCTCACGCTGGCCCTTCTACAAATTGCGCAGGGTGTGGGAATTTCCCTCCTGCAGTGATCTGTCAATCAGAGTGTGTGTTTGTGTGCATGTACACTTTTGTGTGACTCTATTTTTATGTATGTGTTGTGTGTGTGTGTGTGTGTGTGTGTGTACCTGGTATTCATCACGTTGTGGGGACCAAATGTCCCCACAAGGATAGTAATACCAGTAGATTTTGACCTTGTGGGGACATTTCTCAGGTCCCCATGAGGAAACAGGCTTATAAATCATGCACAATGAGTTTTTTTGAGGAAGTAAAAGTGTGCACAATCTCCTGTGAGGGCTAGGTTTAGGTGTAGGGTAGGTGTAGGGCGATAGAAAGTACGGTTTGTACAGTATAAAAACCATTACGCCTGAATGTCCCCATAAAACATGTAAACCCAACATGTGTGTGTGTGTGTGTGTGTGTGTGTGTGTGTGTGTGTGTGTGTGTGTGTGTGTGTACCTGGTATTCATCACGTTGTGGGGACCAAATGTCCCCACAAGGATAGGAATACCAGTAGATTTTGACCTTGTGGGGACATTTCTCAGGTCCCCATGAGGAAACAGGCTTATAAATCATGCACAATGAGTTTTTTTGATGAAGTAAAAGTATGCACAATCTCCTGTGAGGGCTAGGTTTAGGTGTAGGGCGATCGAAAGTACGGTTTGTACAGTATAAAAACCATTACGCCTATGGAATGTCCCCATAAAACATATAAACCAGTGTGTGTGTGTGTGTGTGTGTGTGTGTGTGTGTGTGTGTGTGTGTGTGTGTGTGTGTGTGTTTTCTCTCAGTGCAGTTCCTCTGTCAGCCTCCTGATGTTGGTTGTTGTGTTAGTGATCATTCATGGCTAATCCTGCTTCTTTCCCTCCCAGGTTGCTGTGTGATGTTGGTTAAAGGTAAAGCAGGCTGGTGGGGAGACGCATGAGAGATTTTAGGCCTCCAGGGTAAAGACAAACAAGAGTTCACAAGTTTAGATGTTCGTATAATCTAAAGGATGAGGGTTGACAGGAGTGTCTGCAAAGGAAGAACTTAGTCCAGAGACTCAACTCAAGCTCTAAGTTCCTTTTGGAAACAAAATTCAGTGAAGGAAGAACTTTGAAAAGAAGACAGTCATATAC
>NC_133376.1:15963706-15997073 GCF_049309525.1 Garra rufa
ATATATATATATATATATATATATATATATATATATATATATATATATTTAAATAAGATATTATGTAACTTACTAAGCATCTAATTTTTATTTTATTTATATAAATATTTTATATTTTATTTTTATTTATTTTTTAAATTAATATTTACACATATTGTAGCTTTATTCCAATTTATAAACATTTGATTTTTAATCATTTTAGATTTAATTAACAATAAAACAGTGTTAATGCAATTCTCTACCCATTTTTAATTAAATAACAAACTCTACTCTTCAAAACAATGGTAACAACAAAAATGAGCAAAAACAGAAACTCTTCTAAATCTTCAAAAAAAAGTTACACAAATTTTTTTTTAACTCAAAAACACAAATAAGAACATAATTTTAATATTTATTGTAATTATCTAGTCTTACGCAAAGCATGCTGGGGACATTAATGATGCCAACCTAAATAAAAATAAACCATAATAAACAAAGTTAGCTTATTTTTGATTCTGTGACTAACTAATAATATCTCTGTTTTTAACAATTGTGAATTGTATTAAAATATTATATTATATTTATATATAATTATTATATGTGAACCTGGACCACAAAACCAGTCTTAAGTAGCACAGGTATATTTGAAGCAATAGCCAAAAATACAGTCGTGGCCAAAAGTTTTGAGAATTACATAAATATTGGAAATTGGAAAAGTTGCTGCTTAAGTTTTTATAATCCTCTTTAGGAGACAATCCTGGCGCTTGCTGGACTTTCTTGGACGCCCTGAAGCCTTCTTAACAATGCAGTGGAAAGTTTTTTTCGGGATTACGTTAATTTTCGTGGCAAAGAAGGACTATGCAATTCATCTGATCACTCTTCATAACATTCTGGAGTATATGCAAATTGCTACGGGATCGGAGTGCCACCAGTGCAGAGCTTGCTAAGGAATGGCAGCAGGCAGGTGTGAGCGCATCTGCACGCACAGTGAGGCCAAGACTTTTGGAAGATGGCCTGGTGTCAAGAAGGGCAGCAAAGAAGCCACTTCTCTCCAAAAAAAACATCAGGGACAGATTGATCTGCAAAAAGTATGGCGAATGGACTGCTGAGGACTGGGGCAAAGTCATATTCTCCGATGAAGCCTCTTTCCAATTGCTGGGGGCATCTGGAAAAGCCTTGTCTGGAGAAGAAAAGGTGAGCGCTACCATCAGTCCTGTGTCATGCCAACAGTAAAGCATCCTGAGACCATTCATGTGTGGGGTTGCTTCTCATCCAATGGAGTGGGCTCACTCACAATTTTGCCCAAAAACACAGCCATGAATAAAGAATGGTACCAAAACACCCTCCAACAGCAACTTCTTCCAACAATCCAACAACAGTTTGGTGAAGAACAATGCATTTTCCAGCACGATGGAGCACCGTGCCATAAGGCAAATGTGATAACTAAGTGGCTCGGGGACCAAAATGTTTAAATTTTGGGTCCATGGCCTGGAAACTCCCCAGATCTTAAAACTTGTGGTCAATCCTCAAGAGGCGGGTGGACAAACAAAAACCCACTAATTCTGACAAACTCCAAGAAGTGATTATGAAAGAATGGGTTGCTATCAGTCAGGATTTGGCCCAGAAGTTGATTGAGAGCATGCCCAGTCGAATTGCAGAGGTCCTGAAAAAGAAGGGCCAACACTGCAAATACTGACTCTTTGCATAAATGTCATGTAATTGTCGATAAAAGCCTTTGAAACGTATGAAGTGGTTGTAATTATATTTCAGTACATCACAGAAACAACTGAAACAAAGATCTAAAAGCAGTTTAGCAGCAAACTTTGTGAAAAGTAATATTTTTGTCATTCTCAAAACTTTTGGCCACGACTGTACATTTTATGGGTGAAAATTATACAAATTTTCTTTCATGCCAAAAATCATTAGGACATTAAGTAAAGATCATGTTCCATGAAGATATTTGGTAAATTTCATACTGTAAACATATCAGAACTTAATATGCATTGCTAAAAACTTCATTTGGACAAATTTAAAGACGATTTTCTCAATATTTAGATTTTTTTGCACCCGCAGGTATATCTCTGACAAATATCGTCCTATCATAACAAACCATACATCAACAGAAAGCTTATTTATTCAGATTTCAGATGTATGAATAAAAACCCTTATGACTGGTTTTGTGGTCCAGGGTAATATATTAATTTAAAAAAATGTTACTCGGAAATTGCTAGTAAATTTCACAAATAATTACAAAGAAATGACAAGTAACACGTTCAAATAAACTTGAAATTTTGAAATAGAAAGACTAAAAAAGAGCATTTTCTCATAAAAATGTATTTCCGTAATTAAATTTAAAATATATAAATAAAATATATAGTATATTTCATAAAAAAAGTATACTGAGAGATTTACAGGGTCATGGAAATGTGCTGAATAGTCAACTCCACAAACAAAGAAACTGCAAGTAACCTTGAATTCCTGTGAAAATTTTAAGCAGAAAAACTGAAATAATGTTTTGCTGTAAAACATGCTCTAATAATATTTATTTACAACACTTTATGACCTATTAGTGAAAAGATAATTAAGGTTGTATTTGTCAAGCACTGTAGTGTTAACATGCATTTTAAACATTTGTTTTCAGTCAGACTAAAACAATAGAACAGAACAAAATAAAACAAAACAAAAAAATATCTAACAGACTAAATTAACGTGATTGTAGCTCGATGTTAATCAGACTAAATAATACTGTAAAGCTGCTTTGACACAATATGTATTGTTAAAAGCACTATATAAATAAAGATGAGTTGACTTGACTAAAATTGGTGAATGTATATATATAAATTTAACCTTCAAATATTCAATATTGCAGCGTGTCATACTCAGACAGACAGCTGAAGAGCGTAGCCACATTCTGGCTGTGTTCGGTGTGACGAGGGCCGTGTCGCTGTGGGCCGTGGTGGGACTCCCTGCTGTTGGGTGCAGCATGTAGAACAGTGGGGGGCTGTGCTGTGTTTGTTTAAATCTCACAGGAGCCCCATTAAGCCCTGATTCCACTCATTTAGGGCTTCCACAGGAACAGGGAGCCGAGCCCCTGGGAAGCGGCACATTGCAAGGGACACCAATTATGCGGCAGAGGACACAGGCCTGCCTGTTCCTGCTCAGGCCAGCTGTCACGTCGCAGGATGACCCTCTCTGTCAAACCCATTCAGCGGAGCGCATGGAAAGCCAGCCTAATTGGTGTTGGGCAAACAGATTTTGTCACAAAGTTGCAAAGGAAGCTAAGTAGCTGAACGTTCACATTGTCCAACCCCTGACCTGCAGATCGGGGCCGCTCCATTATGTTCCTTTCCACTGATTAATCATCTATGACCCCCAACTCGTCCTTGCAAGCTCGTGAAATCCAGGGCAGCAATTAAAATCAATATTCTAGCAATAAGCGGCGGCGTAAATAAGAAGTGAGCTTATTTCTCCCTGTGGAATGATATGATATGTACAGAGAGCCGGTAGAGGTCTTTGGGGGCTTGTTCGATTTGTCTCCTGGTTTGCTCGCCTTTTTCTCAGCTTGTACATGCGCTTTCAGGGGGGTCTGTCATCCTCCATGTTAAAAAGAGGATTTTGTGAGAGATTCACTTGACATCATTAGCTCTGGAGAAGAGCCACAATGGCTGATTGCTTGTCTTGGCTTATGAAAACACATGTTGGATCAGCGCTCAGGTGAAAAGTCTGACTGGTTTTGCGCTTGTTTAACTTTAGTTTAGTTTAACTCCCTATTTCCCCCTTTCAAGCTCTTTACTTTACCATCTAATCATCCCAAACTATCCTTAATCATCATTCTACTGTAGTACTGTGAACATTTTAGACAATATTTTACTTTATCTTTATTCATAAATGAGCTGAACAAAATTTTTTACCAAATCAGACCATCCACAGAGGTTTGGCTTAAACAAAAGGGCACTTTAATCGTTTAATAAAACAAACTACACTCAAAAGCAGGATTAGCATGATGAATGGAGAAGGAGCACAGTGATTGTGAACCCTGTAATAAAAGCTCATTGTGAAAGCGAAAAACCTCATGTTGAGGTGGTTTTGTTATTCAAGATGATATTGCTACCTGATACGAGCGGCTCGTTTTTCTGATTAATTACACGTTAGGCTGCAGGTGACGTCGATAATTCGCAGTGGGGTAGAAAAAATAATCTGGGTCCGGCCACCCGCAGAACTGAAGCAGAAATAACACTGGCTAGTAATGTGTAAATATCTGCAAACGAACGATCTTCATTTTGCTCTGTCCTTTTCAGGTCATTGATTACAGATGAACACACTCAGTGTTAATTGAGTCTTACAGTAAATGTTTTTTTCTAGTCCTCGAATCTCTGGCTGAGAGGAGCATGATATTCTAGTGATAGCACAACTCCAACCGTTTCACTGTTTGTATCACTCTGCTTGTGGTATTTTTCTAAACAAGTGTTATGGCAGACACCCAAATCCACCTAAAATCCACTATAATTTTATTAAATAATATTGTTTTTGTGTCATAGAATGTAGTGTTAAGAGTTTTTAGGCGAGAATTTACTTGTTTAGACTTCAAATATGCAGTTTGTTAATAAAAATAACACATATTTGAAAATTTGCTTCAATGTTTGCAGAGATGTGAGTTCCAGGTTTTCAGTGGCCCTTCAGTGTTCATGAACCCACCGAGAGTAGCCTTACCTCGGCCAGATCTTCTGAATCCTCCGGTGTCTCTATTGGTTAAACATGAGATATAATTAGTTTTGGGTAAATCTAATGGGCAGTCTATTGTCTCATTAATCTATTATTTGTTCCAGAGCAAATAGTTTTGGATGAGGGCGAAATCATGTTATATTTTATGTAAATTTAATGCTGTATATCAGAGCGCTGCCTTTGTACTTTTGACTGAAATGCCTAGCAGCTTTTATGATGGCTGTTGTTGTTTATTAAATATTATTGTTCAGTAAATAACATTTCATGTAAATAGTAGTATTTAATAAATATAGTATTTAGTATTGGGAAATGGTGTTCATGTCTTCGTGATGGTGATTTTAGTATACATTATTCATTAGATGGCAAAAAGAGACTGTTTATATAAGTGAGTCAGCAGTAAAGACTTTTATATTGAAAGAGACTGAAACGCTGTTGTAAACAAGGAAGTTCTTTTTACTTTCAAATGCAAATGAGCAGCGCTGTCATCGTAAATCACCCTTAACAGATTAAAGGATAGTACAACAAAGATATCGCTTTCCTCAGCAGACATTCAAACCAAAGTTTTATTGTGAATATGAGATTGAGCTGAGGAATGAATGCTGTATCAGATGCAGGTAATCACACTCAATCTGTCCATGCCTCTCTCATAATACTCTACATGATACAGTGAGCTTTTAATACAGTAATACAATACGTTTTCAATGAAGCAACTCAATGTTCCTTCGTTACTAGTTATAAAGTGACGTTTTCAAATTAGTATCGGAGGCTTGGGCTCAGCTGTTTAAGTATTTCTGCACAAATAAGGGTTTTTAAAGACACTCCATTGTTGTTTCTTATGTATTTACACACTCGTGCCGTTGAACTGATGTATAAATGCAATATCACACTCATGGTGTGCAATATATTGGCATTACCAACGGTGGAATCACAGCCGTGCCGATATACAGCCATTGAGCCGTACTCCACAATCAACTGCAGGGTCCAGACTGAAGTTCTGCGATGACCCAGAGTATGTTTTTGACAAAACAAACAAAGGATTTATCCCCCAAAGCATCTCTGCACTGGAGAGAGGGGCTGTTTGGAGGGGCGGCGGGGTGGAGGGGGGTCAAGAGGCTTTTGCCATCAGTGGGAAAGTACTGATTAATTTTGAAGAATTTCTGTGAGAAAAAACGCCCCGCGCACAGTTCACTAATTACAGCCCTGCACAACGTGCAACAAAGAGCCATCTCATATCGCAAGACAATGAGGAGCCCCGAGAGAGCGAGGGAGAGTGAGAAAGAGAGAAACTAATGAGATGAATCACCTGTCAGTAGAAGAGGATTCGGGCCCCTGGTGGCCCCCGGGAGCAAGGACATGCATGAGGGCCCAAATGCTGCTCCTCACCAGGCGATCTCCATCCCCCTCTCATGACAGACAGAAAAAACGTCCAGCTCTGTCATGTTGTGGTCAAAAGATCTTGCTGACAAGAGCCTCACTGGGATTTATTTCATGTGCTCACTGAGTACACAAGGTCAGCGAGTAGTTTGACCTGTCTGTGCTAGAGTTTAGAGAGTTTTAATGTGTGACACTTTTAGTTTTTTGTGCTACAAACCAATGTGTTTATGACTGTGATAATAATTTTAAATACTATGATAACAACTAGAAGTTTGTAATATGGAATAGCATAACCCACTGTTTTTCAGGTAAAATACTTGAAAGGGAAAGATAGCAGAAGACTCACTTATTCATGTTACAAATTGCTGTACCACTTTTATATTACAAATATAACGTCAATGTGACATCAACACTGACCTTATTTACATGTTCCTGGTCTTATCAAAGACTTTAAATATACAAAGATGGTGCAGGCATATTATTTATAAATGTGAGAAGGTGCAATGTGCAAAATAGAGGAATAATCCTGCTTTCTCAATAAAAGAGACAATCTAAGCTGTCGTTAGAAGCTTTGGTTGCTGTATAGAAACAGTATTCTGAGATGCATGTTATACACATGCATATTGGCTGGATTACCCTGAAAAATAAGCATTTTTAAAAGGGATACTTCACCCAGTAAGTGAAAATTCTGTCATTAACTATTCACCCTTGTGTCGTTTCAAACCCGTAAGACCTTTGCTCATCTTCAGAACACAATTAAGATACAGTTGAAGTCAAAAGTTTGCATACACCTTGCTGAATCTGCAAAATTATTAATAATTATTTTAACAAAATAAAATACAAAATCCATGTTATTTTTATGTAGTACTGACCTGAATAAGATATTTCACATAAGACATTTACTGAGACAATAATAGTTAAATTTATTTAAAAAAAAACCCTGTTCAAAAGTTTACATACACTTGATTCTTAATACTGTGTTGTTACCTGAATGATCCACAGCTGTATTTTTTTTTTCTTGTTTTTTTTGTTGAGTTATAGTTGTTCATGAGTCCCTTGTTTGTCCTGAACAGTTAAACTGTCCGCTGTTCTTCAGAAAAATCCTTTAGCTCCCACAAATTCTTTGGTTTTTCAGCATTTTTGTGTATTTGAACTCTTTCCAACAATGACTGTATGATTTTTGAGGTCCATCTTTTCACACTGAGGACAACTGAGGAACTCATACTATTACAGATGGTTCAAACGCTCACTGATGCTTCAGAAGGAAACACAATCTATTAATCCATTAAGATCTGGGAAACATGTGAGTAGCTTCTGAAGGGCAGTACTAAATAAAAAAAAAGACATTTAGGCAAAATAAGAAAAATGTACACATCTTCATTCTGTCCAAAAGTTTTCACCCCCCAGCTCTTAATTCATAATTTTTCCTTCTAAAGCATCAGTGAGCGTTTGAACCTTCTGTAATAGTTGCATATGAGTCCCTCAGTTGTCCTCAGTGTGAAAAGAAGGATCTCAAAATCATACAGTCATTTTTGGAAAGAGTTCAAATACACAAAAATGCTGAAAAATGAATTTGTGGAACCTGAAGGATTTTTTCTGAAGAACAGCTGGCAGTTTAACTGTTCAGAACAAGGGACTCATGAACAACTATCACTAAACAAAAACACAGCTGTGGATCATTCAGGCAACAACACAGTATTAAGAATCAAGCGTATGTAAACTTTTGAACAGTCATTTCAAATTATATTTTTATAATTTTTTTATTAGTTCAACTATTATTTCCTCCTGTGGACTATATATATATATATAAACGTCTTTTATGTGAAATGTCTTATCAATAAAAAATAAAAAATAAAAGATCAAACTCGACATTTATCTCCACGTCCCAGTCAATTCACTGCAAACTAATATGAAGAAAATCACTTTCTATGTTCCAACTGATTGCTGATGGATAAACTCAACCTGTATCTTTCACTCTGAAATAGGTCACAGTGAAATCGTTTGTGAATGCAAAATCAAACTCACATTGACACAAGTGAAGGAAAAACTACCACTAAAAAGTTTGGGGTCAGTGATTAATTTCTTTCCTCCCAAGCAAAAATGCATTCACTTAAAAGTGACAGTAAAGACATTTTGTTACAGAAGATTTCAAATAAATGCAGTTCTTTTCAACTTTCTGATTATCAAGAATCTTGAAACAAATGTACCACAGTTTCCACAAAAATATTAAACAGCACAATTGTTTTTAACATTGATAATAAATGTTTCTTGAGCAGCAAATCAGCATAGTAGAATAATTTCTGAAGGATCATGTGACGCTGAAAACTGGAGTAATGATGCTGAAAATTCAGCATTAACTCGCAGGAATAAATTACATTTTAAAATATATTCAAATAGAAAACAGATATTTTAAATTGGAATATTATTTCACAATATTACTGTCTTTACTGTGTTTCTGATCAAATAAATGCTGCCTTGGTGGACAAGAGACACTTTCCGACCCCAAACCTTTGAACAGCAGTGTATGTAATTCTGGTCATCTTTCTAGCTGTTTCTTTTTCCATTAATGGTTCTCCACAGATCTCGAATACTTGACTTTCATATAGCACATCTCAGAAGTTTCTCAGAATAGTTGTCTACATATGTAATCCTATAAAAACAGTTCTCCACTATACGTATGCGAACGGTCGTAAAGACAGTGATGGAATCACAAAACGCCCTCTGTGTGTTTGACAGTTTGAGCAGGGAGGCCAATTGTGGTCAGATTCACTGAGAAGGGAGACGAAAGTTTGCGGCGTCTGCGCGGTTTCAGAAAAAAAAAGGAAAATGGCCGTCAAAGAGCTGTGACAGTTAGGATTATATTAGAGGTCAACCTTTATTTTGGTTTCGCGTGTTTGTTCCCCCGCAAAACCCTGAGGCGAAATGAAATAATATTTGAGGAGACAAAGGTTGTTCTGTGTCGAGAATAGAGGGCCACCAATATTCTGTTGACATGGCCCTTTATTAAGTGTGTGGTTGCTGAGGAGAGCAATCCGAGGAACGTTTGGCCTCTCGCAAGATCTAACCCGAGCGTTGAGAAACGTTCTACGCAACAGTGACCGCCGTGCTGCCGCACGCACCTTATTTTCTGCTTGTCACTCCTGAAAGAAAACAAGTGCTGACTGGCAGCCACCAGGCGTGGAAAACATGACCCTTAGTTACGGCTTTTACCGAAAGCTGACCCAAGAGTGCAATATTTTTAACAGGCAAGAGCTTGGTCAACTAAAGGAGAGCAGAAGTGGCGTCCTAGACAGTCATGCACTGCTGGAGTGATGGAGTCAGCACTTCTTTTGCCTAAGAATAGCTGTCGGCCACTGCGGTGAGTTGAAAGAAGCATTTGAAAGAAGATTGTATGATTTATTTCAATATGTTGGGTCAATTTCAGGGTCATCCTACACTAATCAAAGGTTACGGCAAAGGAAGAAAGCAGGCAGGAGTCTCTGGATAAACACTTGTTGATTTTTAATGTTCAAATGTCAGATTATTAAGTTAAAAAAAGACTTTATGCTCACCAAGGCTGCATATGTTTGACCAAAAGTGCAGTAAAAGCAGTAATATTGTAGCCTGGAAATCCAGAGGTCTCGCTAGAGCACAATTTGAATTGTCTCTGCAAGACACTCTGGCATCGAGCAATGATGCACGTTACTGCATTACGTAAGCAGTTCTGGGAACCAATCAAATCGGTGTATCTGATGTAGGCGGGCCAGAGGCAAGCTAAGTTGATGACGACAGCACTGCGACGTCCGAATCATATAGTAAACATTGAAAGATGGCTACAGATGAACACCAGCTGTTTGAAACGGCTTTGGCCGCTACAATGAACGAGTTAGACTTGCCTTTTCATATAAAAGATGAACAGAAAACCACGCTCGAATCGTTCCTTTGCAAGAAGGACGTTTATGCTGTTTTGCCGACTGGATACGGCAAGAGTTTAATCTATCAGTTAGCGTGTATCACCGTGTATTGTTGTGATTGGTCGTGGCGTTATCCAATTGCGTGCAGTGAGAGTTTCAAATGCACGCTTGGTGCCGCCCCTTGAGTTAGGCCCTTTTCATTGCTCGATGCCAGACCCTTAATCTTAATAGATTAGGGTCTGGATTTTTTCCAGGCTAGTAATATTGTGAAATATCATTACATTTTAAAATAACTGTTTTCTCAAATATATTTTAAAATATAATTTTTTAATAAGTAATAATAAGTATTATTATTTATATTATTATTGCTGTTATTATTATTATTATTGTTATCATTATCATTGAATCCACAAAAATATTAACAAATTTTAAATATAAATAATAATGATGACGATGATTGATTCCTTAAAGTAATAACAAATTTTGAATAATAATAAAAATAACAATGAATAATAATAATAATAATTATTATTATTATTATTATTAATATTTTTATTGTTATTATTATTATTATTATTATTGCTGTTGTTGTTGTTATTATTGTTATCATTATCAATGAATCCTCGAAAATAATAACACATTTTGAATAATAATAATGATGAGGATGATGATTATTATTGATTCCTTAAAATAATAACACATTTTGAATAATAATAAAAATGACTATTATTAATATTATTATTATTATGTTCAAGAAACATTGAACAGGACATGTAGAAAACTGCTTAACATTTTTGTGAAAACCATGATACATTTTTTGGGGGGGATTAGTTAATACTACTACTACTACTACTACTACTACTAATAATAATAATAATAATAACAACAGTAATTATTATTATTATTATTATTGTTATTGGTTCCTTAAAATAATAAAACATTTTGAAGAATTATAAAAATGGCAATTAATAATAATAATAATAAATATAATAATAATAATAACAATAATTATTATTATTATTATTATTATTATTATTACTATTATGTATGTTCAAGAAGGTTGAATGCGACATGTTTAAAACTTGCTGTCTAATATTTTTGTGGAAACCATGATAATTTTTTTTAGAATTCGATAATAATAATAATAAATATTATTATTATTGTTGTTGTTGTTGTTGTTGTTGATTCCCTAAAAATAAAAACAAATTTTGAATAATAATAATAATAATAATAATGATGATGATGATTATTATTATTATTATTACTATTATTATTGAATCCTTAAAAATAATAATGAATTTTGAATAATAATGAAAGGTATGTTATTATTATTATTATTATTAATTCCCTAAAAGCAATAACAAATTTTGAAAAAATGATGATGATGATGATGATGATGATGATTATTTATATCATTATCATTATTATCAATATTATTATTGATTCCATAAAAGTAATAACTTTTTTTAAATTAATAAAAATGTTGATGATTATGATGATTACTATTATTAAATCCTAAAAAATTATAATTAATTTTGTATAATAATAAAAACGATAATGATGATGATGATATTTAATAATAATAATAATAATTTTGAATAATAATAAAAATTATCATTATTATTATTATTACTATTATTAATTCCCTAAAAGTAATAAAAAATTTTAAATAATAAAAATAATGATGATTGATGATTATTGTTATTGAATCCTTAATTTTGAATAATAATAAAAATGATAATTATGATGATTAATAATAATAATAATAATAATAATAATAATAATAATTATTATTATTATTATTATTATTATTAAATGTATACCCTACTTTTTCTGGGTGAAATCTGACTTATTAGTAAGCAATTTAAAGCTATTTTTTTCCTTTCATTTAAAGAGTGAGAAATAGAAAAACACATCGATTTATCTGACATCTAGAGCGTGAGGTGCCATGAGGTCATTTGAATGTGTACATATTTTTCAGCAACTTTAAAACATTTTTAAGCCTTATCACCTCTTGCATCAGCCCTCCTACTCACCCCCTCACCAAAAATGTGTGCAAAAAAAAATGGTTTTGAGTATAAAGTAAAACCCAAAACAGCAGCGCTGCGTTAAACACGTCAGACTCGTGTGTGTGAACGCTCGAGGATCGTCTCAGATCCGTCTGGCTCGAGTAATTCAAGCTTGGAGGGGACACCCATCTAAAAAAATATGGCCTGCTATTATTCAGCCTAAAGGAAGGAATAATAAAAAGGGGAAAAGAAAGCCATTCCATCAGCCATCTAAATCAGCTGACATCCCCAGATCTCCCGCGCTGTAGGTGGCTGCGCTGCAGCGTGGCGTCTGATAACATCAGTGAGAAGTTAAACAAAAGGCATTTTTCCCTCAAACCGGCCATCTTTCAGCTTGACTACTGCTGTAAACATCATTCCAGAACACAACATTATGAGACATCTTACCCTACATTCCTGATCCTCCTTTTTAAAGGGAGAGCGAAGTCTCCGAGCTTTGCCAAAAAGAAGACTCCTAAGAGCTTCGAGACACACGGAGGGGGAGAGAAAGAGAGTTGCAGCGCTTAAAAAATGTACCACCATCCCGACGGCGAGTTTTGCCTCGAGAGCTCTCAGTTTCACCTTCGAGCCTGTTATTGACACTTCGAGAAGTAGAATAAATTCTCTCTAGTGGCTCATGCAGACTGTCTAATGAGCTCGCTGTCATCCGCAGAAGTAATTTCTCCCAGAACAAGGTTTCATACCAGAAGTTTTGGAAATCCATTTGGAAAAGGAATAGTTCCATTGACCTTAATACCTTTCCGAACATTCTCTTTGAGCATTCCTTCACTCCCTTCGCTTCTAATTGATTTCATAAAAGCGGTAATATGTAAAAGCGAGGAGGGGCTCTGTTGATATAACCTTGAATCTAAATGATCCTTGAATCCCCATGTTGTCTGAGAAACTCTTCACTGTCTTTAAACGCCTCATAACTTCCCCATGACACATCTTCTGGACCGTATCTTCAACTTCCACAGTGCAGTTCGCCTTTTTGTCTCGTGTCCTATGGCAAATTATCTCCCGTAACCCCTGCGTCAAAAGCCAACTCCCTCGCGCCTTTGGACGCCTAGTAGTTGAGGCCGTCTAAAACATATTCGCACATGAGGGCCTGTTTAATATGTCTCAAAACCCTTCTTCCTCTCTAAAAGCACTGAAACTCTGTCAAGTCTTGAGCCTTAAGGTTCATCTTCAACTGACTTTGAGTGAGGCTCCAAACTTGGGCCTTCAAATCTTTAGTGTTTGCTAATAAGTCTGGGTTTGCATTGTCAGAACTAACACTTAAAGAAATAGTTCGAAATGAAAATTCTGTCATGAATTACTAAGTCTAATGTCGTTCCAAACCCGTAAGACCTTTGTTCATCTTCAGAACACAAATTAAAATATTTTTGATGAAATTCAAGAGCTTTCTGACCTTGCAGACAGCAAGGGTCCATGTTCAAGGCCCAGAAAGGTAGTGAGGAGATCAATAAAATAGTCCATGTGATGTCAGTGGCTCAACCGTAATTTTATAAAAATACAAGAATACTTTATTCAACAATTCTTCTCCTTTGCATCACCCTACACTCTTAAAAATAAAGGTGCTTCACAAAGCCATAGAAGAACCTTTTTTGCATAAACGGTTCCATAAAGAACCTTTCACATCTGAAGAACCTTTCTGTTTCACAAAAAGAAGGTTCTTCAAATTATAAAAAGGTAAGAAAGAGATGGTTCTTTAAAGAACCTTTGACTGAATGGTTCTTTGTGGAACCAAAAATGGTTCTCCTATGGCATCGCTGTGAAGAACCTTTTAAAGCACTTTATTTTTAAGAGTGTAGTGCCATTTTGGAGATTGCAACGACTAGGGCTGCCCTCGACTTAAGATTTTTATGGTTGACTAGTAATAGTTCATTTTAAGCATGCGTCAACTATTAGTTGCACATTGAAGATGTTCATGTCTTTTTTTTCTACAGTCGAAAAGAAATTAAGGTTTTTGAGGAAAACATTCCAAGATTTTTCTCCATATACACTCTTAAAAAAATAAAGGTTCTTCATTGGCATCGATGGTTCCATGAAGAACCTTGAACATCCATGGAACCATGGAAAAAGTTTCTTCAGATTTTTTCAAATGTTCTTCAAAATCACTGAATAGTTCTTTGGGGAACCAAAAATGGCTCTTCTATGGCAACACCCCAAAAAGAGTGTAGTGGACTTCAATGGAGATCAGCGAGTTGCTGATCCAAATTGCAGTTTCAGTGCAGCTTCAAAGTGCTCTACATGATCCCAGCCAAGGAATAAAGTTCATATCTAGTGAAACGATTAGTCATTTTCGAAAAAAAATTAATTTATATACTTTTTAACCACAAATTCTTGACTAGCTTGACACGTGTACTTCGGTTCTAACAGGTAGGGTAGAGCGAAAAAACTCATCTTATTTTCTCCTCCAACTTCAAAATCATCCAACATTGTTGTTTTTTTGTAAAGGGCGTTTGACTTTCTTTGCACATCCATTTTGTAAACACTGGGTGGGTACTTCGCTTGTGTCACGTGTGACCTTTCCAATGTGACTACATAATGCGTGAAGCCAAGCAAGTGCAAGATGAGCATTTGTGGTTAAAAAGTATATAGATTTTTATCTTTTTTAGAAAATGGCTGTTAGTTTCGCTACATAGGACCCTTATTTTTGCCTGGGATCGTGTAGAGCCCTTTGCAGCTGCATTGAAACTGCAATTTGGACCTTCAACCGGCTGATCCCCATTGAAGTCCACTATATGGAAAAAAAATCCTGGAATGATTTCCTCAAAAACCCTAATTTCTTTTCAACTGAAGAAAGAAAGAAATGAACATCTTGGATGACATGGGATGAGTAAATTAGCAGGAGATTTTAATCCTGGAAGTGAACTAATCCTTTAATATATCAAGTCCTGTTTTCTGAAAAATGCACGATGAAGTTTATGCTTAAAACCAAAAAGTTTGGCAGTTGCTTCTATACTGTAATAGCCTGGGTGTCCCCATGCTGCCTTCCGCGCAGCGCGATTTTATTCACGCTGGAAGGTAGCATGGAAACCATGGACCAAATTTTCACCTCAGATAGGGAACCAATCACAGAACGGGGAGGGAGCAGCAAGACGATGACGCCTTCTATGCGTCGCGACTCACCGAAGCAGTTTGTTTATAACTATGGATCCAGCATGGCAGCAAGTTATCATTCGATGCAGCCGTTCACATGTCGCGCCTAAAATCGCGTGGAAAACGCTAGGCGCGTCGCTTTCTCCTTTCCAAACCGCTCTGTAGCTTGTGCATGGAAAACGCGAGCGCGTCACAACCGCGTCGCTTCCATTATGCGCGCGCATACCACGCGTCTACATTTGAAATAACGAACTTTAGCGCGCAAAAGACGCGACATGTGAACGGCCCCTTAGATAGTGTTCTAAATAGTTTAGAACGCAAGTTTATTTTGAAAAAAGAGCAACTTTTGGCGTTAAACCATCGCTCTGTATACGTCATCCGGTATGATTGAAACGATTGGCTATGAGCTACGCACAGGCGCATTTGATAGACATTCGTAGCGCCCAATAAACGGCTCTGGGCATTCGTAAACCACGCCTCAAATACGAGAAAATGAACATGTGGTTCCCAGACCACGAATCATGACGAAGTCATAACGTGGTCTGGCGTTAGCCAGGCTAAAACTGTAAACACCTCAAAACCACAAAAACAGTCATAACATATGTTCATTTTCCATATATAGTCCTCTTTTTTATTATTATTAACAGAGGTCAAATAAATTCATCAGGTCATATTTACAGAGAAAGGCAATAAATATTTTATAATAGTAATAAAATTATTATTTTTTGCATACATTTATTTAATCGTACGAGTGGCATGATTGTTAGTAACGTCTGACAGACGATGAGTATATAGATGAGTGTATACTACAGCTATACCCATATGGAGAGTCGACCTCACCAACAGTGGTTGGAGTCCAGCGTCTGCAGAAAGGATTTCCTCTGTCTCCAACCTTCTAGAACTGAGAGAAAGCGTTCTAGAACACAAAGGACATGGCTGATTGTCAGGCGGACCCATTTCATTGGCTGAACGACCTGGAAGTAGTCAAAATCCGACACTTGTTGAGTGTCCGGGACGTTAAGAGCGATGCATCATACCTGGTTTTGGTAGCTAACATTTAGGGCGACGGCATAATCAACACAGACGCTTATTCCAGTCCCTTCATATCCAGGTTTGCGTCTGTTGGTTCTCACACACACACACACACACTATCACCACAGCTAAAAGCTGATATGTGGCTAGTCAAAGCACGTCGATCTAAGCTGAATCACAGAATACACAAAGAATATCGAAGCGTTCTGCGCATTCGGGCCCAAGAGGAGGCCTGGCGTCCGTTCAGACGAGAAAGGCATCCGACAGAGAGGCTCTTGAAAATATTGCACTCAAAGCTTCACGTTTACCTATGGAGGCCTGCGAAGGTCACATGACTGTGTTATCGCTCTCTCGTTGCGTCTCCATGACTGCCCATTCCAGTGGAAAATATTGGATCCTTGTTGTTGGGGGCAACACAAATGAAAATAAAAGGTTTCCCAGGTGGTGCGCTTTGCTCTCGTCGCTATTCCAGAGTTTTGAACGTGTCAAAGCAGGAGACGCTAGTTCCTTATAGGTCATCCTTAGTTAATCCAGTATAAATAAAATAACAGACACCAATACTACATTTAAAAAAGACCCACATTCAACAGTTGGGAGAAACTCGACGCTTCTGAAATATAAAAATAAAACATCTTTGAACTTTTGTTTGCAAGTTTCTTGTCTCTTTTTCCGTAGCCATTGTTTGTTTGTGTCCTCTTCCTTCTCCAGGTGTTTGTATGGAGAGAAGCACGAGTCTCAGTTTGTTTTAGGGTTGGGTTTTAAACGCCGTGCCCTTCGTGTCCGTTTCGTTACCGTCGTGAAACGGAACTCCTCCAGGGGGTCTACTTTTCCTTTGGGGTGGCGCTTCATGAAATGCACTTCCTGTTGCGTTTGTGTGGTCTTGGAGCCTTTTTTGGGTCGACCCTTTCGGTTGAAACCCAAATACCAGCCTTTGTACTTGGCCGACACCAGCGCTGTGTAGTTGTTCTCCAGATATTCCTCCACAAAGACGCACTCTTGGTTATTCCCGTTGGGCTGAAGGGGGAAAAGACAAGATGAAATGTTAGAAAAACGTTCCACTTGTTTAATGACCACTTAGCTGATGGTCTGAATGGTCTTTGGGACTTTATGTATCAATTTAAAAACTAAAATACTATCTATTATATACAATATATTGGTAAATCTGTTAACAACACAGCCAAGTTGTATTTCAAAAAATAAAATAATAATAAAATAAACAGCATGTTTTATAACCCTGCTAAGGACAAGCTTCCATATTATCCCATACTTACACAAAAATAAAATAAAATAATTAAAATAAAACCCCCAACAGCATAGTGTTTCATGACCTTGTTGTGGTTAACTTTAGCCCAGGTATTAGCCAGCTATTTTAAATAAAATAAAACAAAATAGTGTTTTATAACCCGGCTGTGGTTTACTTTATCCCAGTTATTAGTTATCACAAAATAAAATAAAACAAAATAAGATAAAAAAAAAAAATAAAAAAAATAAAATAAAATAGTGTTTTATAACCCTGCTGTGGGTTCATTTATCCTAGTTATTAGTTATCACAAAATAAAAATAAAATGAAATAGTGAGCTACTCACACAAAAATAAAATAAATTAGCTAGCTACCCACCCAATAATAAAATAAAATAAAATAAAATAATTAGTAAGCTACTCATCCCATTTATCCCAGTTATTAGCCAGCTACTCACAAAATAAAAAAATAAAAAAATAAATATATAAAAAAATAAAATAATTAGTGAGCTACTCACGCAAAAATAAAACCAAATAAAATAAAATAAAATAATACTTACACAATAATAAAATAAAATAAAATAAAATAATACTTACACAATAATAAAATAAAATAAAATAAAATAATTAGTGAGCTACTCACTCAAAAATAAAACCAAACAAAATAAAATAAATTAGTGAGCTACTCACACAATAATAAAATAAAATAATATAAAATTATAAAATAAAATAAACAGTGTTTTATAACCCTGCTGTGGTTTACTTTATCCCAGTTATTAGCCAGCTACTACAAAATAAAATAAAATAAAATAAAATAAAATAAAATAAAATAAAGAGCTACTTACAAAAAAAAAAAAAATAATAATAATAATTTATAGGAAAATATTTGACTGCAGAATGACTGGCCAATCAGAATCAACTATTTTAAAGAGCTATCAGTAACCATATATAACTATGTTTTGATAATCCATTAAGTGAAGAAAAAATTAGAAAACACACTCTTTTTAAAACACTATTCATTATGATTTCACAATATATGCATGTGAAAATAGTTTGAGAGTTTGATTAAAAACTGATCCGCAGTTCACACATCCACTATAAAACTATTGTATGACAGGACGCCTACTCGTCTTACAAAGCACAATGTTCGTAAAAGAATGACCAGCTTCTGCCAACAAGACACAATAATTGTGCCCTTCAACTTAGGGTCAGTTCAAAACAAGCCAGTGAAGCACGTAATGTCCTATTCATGGCAAATGTAGGGGGGTGTTGGTCTTTCCACTTAGATTTGTTTGCGGTATGGCATTTACAAGGACTTGGAAAAAAGGACAATTTTAACTTCAAACAACTCGCCTCAATAGTTCGTTTTTGTTTGAATAGATGGTATTAAAATATGTGTTGACTGGCTCCATTATGTAACCATCATGAGCTGGTTACAGTAGCAGCGGTTTTGGTCCCAACTACAAACTCATACATCAAGCTGACATACGCTAAACATGCAACACATCATATTCACAACTGCAATTATACATCAGCTGTTACATTCATATTGCAGTTTAAAGAACAGCGAATCACATTGAATCTGATCATTTTGTTTTAGTTCTGATGTGTGATAGTAAACATACCTTTCCAATAATTTTGCCATTCTTGTTCATGCAGATGTAGTATCCACTCTCTTTCCCTTTTATTCGAATGTGACTCCCGAATGTTTCTGTCTCCACAACAAGCAGAGCTGCAGGAAAAAAAAGATAAAACACAGTTTACTTCGAGTTCATGAAGACAATATGATGCTTAAACAATTAAATACATTTCACCTTCAGTAGTGTGGAAGAAAAAAACTGGACCCATTGTCTTATGCAAAATAAATATTTATATTTTATATATATAAATGTTAAAAAAAAATGTTACCATGTAAATATTAGTCACTTTTTTAAATTTTAAGACCATTATTATTTTATTTTTTTTATTTTTATTTTTTTTATATTTTATTTTATTTTTATTTTTATTTGATTTGATTTGACATTATTTCTGCCAATTTCCTACATTTCTTTTTACTTTTTAATGGCAAAAACATATGTGACCATGGACCACAAAACCAGTCATAAGTTTAAGTTTGTCGAAATTGAGATTCTTACGTCATCTGAAAGTAAATAAGCTTCCATTAATATATTTCTTGTTAAAATAGGACAGTGTTTGTCTGAGATACAACTATTTGAAAACCTGGAATCTGAGTGTGCAAAAAAATCTAAATATTGAGAAAATCACCTTAAAAGTTGTCCAAATGAAGTTCTTAGCAATGCATATTACTAATCAAAAATCAAGTTTTTATATATTTATGGTAGCAAATTTACAAAATATCTTCATGGAACATGATCTTTACTTAATATCCTAATGATTTTAGCATAAAAGAAAAATTGATAATTTTGACCCATACAATGTATTTTTGGCTATAGCTACAAATATACCCTTGCTACTTAAAAAAACATTATTTATTTTTTTACATGTAAATATTAGTCACTTTTTTTTTTTCAAAACCATTTTTATTTTATTTTATTTTATTTTTATTATTAACATCGTAAACATTTTAAAACACATATATTATCATATTGTTTATATTTCTACATTATTTTATTTTGTTTTGTTTTATTTGACATTATTTTGGACAATTTCCCACAACTTCTTTTTTCCTTTTAATACCATTTTTTTAAAGACCATGTTATTTTATTTTTTGTTTTATTTTACATTATTTCTGACAATTCCCACATATTCTCTTTACTTTTAATGCCAAAATCATATATTTAAAAAAAACATATATTATTATATTGTTCATATTTAAACAATGTTGTCATATTAAATTTTTTTTGGTGAAAACATTAATGAAATACACATTATTTATTTGTAAGTATTAGTCACTTTTTTAAAGATCATTATTTATTTTATTTTATTTTACATTATTTCAGACAATTTCTTACAAATTATTTTCTTTTTAAAGCCAAAATATATTTGAAAAACATATATTATTATATTACTTATATTTATACATTTTTGTGATATAAAAAATATTTTTTAAACATTATTAAAAATTATATTTATATTTGTTTTTTTATTTTTTATTATTTATTTCCATGTAGATATTGGTCACTTTTTTTGTGGCAAGATTCTCCCATAAGTATGACAATTACTAATTTCTATTTTACTACTTTCGACTTTAATGTATTCATGTACTAAATAGCATTTAGTACATAATGAACTATGTATATTTTTTATTTAAAAGTGCATTTAGCATGTGAACTATTAAAAAAAAAGAACAAAGCTGTGAGAGAAACGTAATGATTCATCATACACCACAGCTCCCTCACAACCCCTAAAAAGCTCTCTCTCTTTCTCTCTGTAACCACCTTTGTTAAGGGTCCCTCTCTTGGGGGGAAGCAATCTGCCAAACTCCTTGGAGCAGTTCAGATCCCCAGGGATTGGGTTTCCACTTGCCTTTAGTTCATGCTCACTCAATCAAAAAGTTAGGATGATCCATTTGTTTAACACACTGGGCCATTCAAAGGTGCTCAAAGAAGAGAGGCTTAGAGAGCAACACCAAAACTGTCCCCTTCCAAAACAGCCCGGGGCAACATGAGAGGAACGACTAATCCAGGCTGGGCACTTGAGATCAAATGAGGGTGGGAAAGATCCCGCTCCTCAGTGCCGCAGACCCCTTGAAAGATATGCCAGAAAAATAAACCAAATATTCCTGTATTTCAATCAACTCCGTACCTAGAAACCAAATGCTTAAAGCAGTCAACCCACCATCTGTGCATCTCTCACACCGGCTGATTTTCTACTGGTGCAGCTTATTAATATTAAAGCACAGATGTCAACCGGACACACTGACTTTCAGTAACATCAATGTTTTATTATCCCAAACAGGGGTGAAACCGAAGACATTTTTTAGATGCTTCTGGGAAGGCGAGTGTTTGCTGATAAATGAGACATAAGAGTGCAAGATCTGATCCAGCAGTGTTTTCAAATATAAGGCATAGGGTTGTCTTTGCTTTATTTAAGAAAACTGGCTTGTTAAAGTCAATGTTTGCCACCTTCTGTAACATTAAGATTTTTCAGATCATCAGTCATCAAAGCTCAGTAAATCTTGTTCACAGACATGGAGATTTACTTTCAATTTCATGCCATTTTAAGTCTTATTTTGACACAACAAAGTGGTTATATCTAAGAGTGAGTTGTTTACTTACTTTAAATTAGTCTTCCCATTACTGCCATTATATTGTTCATTCAGACTGATTTGCAAACGTGGAACACGCACAACCACAAGACAGGATTTATCTACTGAACCAATCAGAGCCAATCATAACCAGTCATATCCAATCATATTGCGATGGAGGCATTATAATCTCTCATATGACATTCCTCCATTCATTCTCAGTTATCCCCCACCAAACTCACTGCATGCTTTAGGGGGTCTGTTAAAACTCAATGGGCTCACTCTTAGACAATGTTTCTTTAGAAAAACGCGCTTTAATGTTATATTTTGTAATACTTGCGTTTCGCATTCAATATTTTGAGGAGGCACTGTCTCCCTTGCGTCCTCGAAGGAAATGCCTGTGATATAATTACAGTAAATTATAGTCACATGATTCTTCAGAAATCATTCTAATATGCTTTTGATTTGACGATTTAGAAACATTTCTTAAAGGGTCAGTTCACCCAAAAATGAAAATTAGCCCATTATTTACTCACCCTCAATATGACTTCTTTCTTTCAGACAAATACAATCGGAGTTATATTAAAAATTATCCCGGCAAATAATGGGTGGGTGTTTCTCTTCAACAGTCCAAAACATGTCCAATAAAGTGCATCATTCCATAATAAAAAGTTCCTCACACAGCTCCGGGGGGTGAATAAAGGCCTCCTGTTGTGAATCGATGCATTTTTGTAAGAAAAATATCTATATTTAAAATGTAATAATCACTTTTATCTATCTGACACCAACTGGTTGTACACGGAAGCAGCTCCGGACGGATGACGTAGGATGTTGGGGTTGTGCATGCGCTGGTAAGTCTCGCACAAACCAGCGTTTGTTTACAGGACCAAAAGAAAGCAAAGTTTCCTAACTTGAGCAAATTAAAACCAGTCTCCTCTCGGTTTATATTAAAATCCTCCAACATTTTTCTTTACAAATCCTTGTTTTGAACTTCTAATTTGTGACTGGTGCTGTTTTTACCTACAAAGATAGATTAAAGTGATTTGTTTTAAAGGAACACTCCACTTTTTTTGGAAATAGGCTCATTCTCCAACTCCCCCCGAGTTAATAAGTTGAGTTTTACCGTTTTGAAATCCATTCAGCCGTTCTCCTGTTCTGGCGATATCACTTTTAGCATAGCTTAGCATAGATCATTGAATCCTATTAGACCAATAGCATCACGTTCAAAAATGACCAACGAGTTTCGATATTTGTCCTATTTAAAACTTGACTCTTCTGTAGTTATATCGTGTACTAAGACCGGTGGAAATGCAAAGCTTCAATTTTCTAGGCTGATAAGATTAGGAACTACACTCCCATTCCGGCGTAATAGTCAAGGAAGTTTGCTGCCGTAATAAGGCTGAAGCAGGAGCAGTAATACCACGCAGCACATGTGCAAATGCTAAACTAGCTGGGAACTCATTTCTGATAATACTCCGCCTGCTTCGGACATATTACGGCAGCAAACTTCCTTGACTATTACGCCGGAATGGAAGTGTAGTTCCTAATCTTATCAGCCTAGAAATTCACAGCTTTGCATTTCCGCCAGTCTTAGTACACGATATAACTACAGAAGAGTCAAGTTTTAAATACAACAAATATGGAAACTCGTTGGTCATTTTTGAACGCGATGCTATTGGTCTAATAGGATTCAATGATCTATGCTAAGCTATGCTAAAAGTGATATCGCCAGAACAGGAGAACGGCTGAATGGATTTCAAAACGGTAAAACTCAACTTATTAACTCGGGGGGAGTTGGAGAATGAGCCTATTTCCAAAAAAAGTGGAGTGTTCCTTTAAATATGGATATTTTTCTTACAAAAATGCATCAGTTTGCTTCAGGAGGCCTTTATTCACACCTGTGTGAGGCACTTTTTATTATGGATGGATGTACTTTATTGCACTTGTTTTGGACTAATGAAGATAAACTTTTGCCATTGTAAATCTTAGAAAAAGTGCCAGGATAATTTTTAATAAAACTCCTATTGAATTTGTCTGAAAGAAGGAAGTCCTATATACCTAGGATGCCTGGAGGGTGAGTAAATAATTGGCTAACTTAAATTTTTGGGTGAATTAACTCTTTAATAGCTTGTGGAAGCAGTGAGAATGTTTTTGGGGATTATTTGACGAATAGAAATTTCAAAATAGCAGCATTGATTTCAAACAAAAATCAATCATAAATGTCTTTACTGTCACTTTCACCTGATCTAATGTGTTTTCGCTGAACAAATCTACCTGATCTCATGACGAAAACGTACCTGTGGGAATTTTTTCCCAAGACGCAAAATACGTACCAGTAAGTACATATCACTGCAGTTTCCAACAGAAATGAACATTGGAGGCAGTAAAACATTGAGCATTTGTAATCGTTTTCACAGTTATAAATATAGCTCGTTTCGCTTTCCAGATGTAAAAAGATTGCTCGGTAGCTCAGCCGGCACAGCATTTTAGGAAGCGGAATCCTTGGGTATAAATCACGTGAAAAACATGACTCGTGATGAAAGAGCTAAAAGATGAGATATTGAAAAACAAGCTAAAACGACATGCTTGCAATCGCGTTTTTATGTCACATTCGCTTTTGTTCATACTATCGGAGTGTTAGAGTCATAGCGCCACTTCAAGTCAGAACTGTGGTGACACCTGCAAAACCAATGTCACATAAAACGTACCATATGTACGTCAGGCTTGTGCACAATTCAGAATTGAATGGAGAATGACTCCTAAATTCCAATTCAGTTCTTGAATTTGAATTGAATTTGAATTGATGTCAAAAACAGGATCTAGAATTACAATTCGAATTTGAATTAAAGGAAGCAGAATTGCAATTCAATACAAATTCAAAGAAATTCATATACATAAGTGAAGTGTTTAACAATGAAGCTTTACAATATATGTCAGATATGATTTCATTCCATATTCTATAAATGATATTAGTTTGAACTACTTGTACAGATTACATTGTGTTATTTGATTACTTCGAAATGAAAATAACATTTTGAACAAAACTAATCAAACATTGAGGGAGTCATTTATTTCAAGATTTTGATCATTATCTATATGTTGGAACAAAATGTATGCAGGGTTGAGGAGTGACTAGTTATGTGTAATGAAATTATGCTATTAAATTACAAAATTAATGTAACTGTATGTGAGATTCAACACATTCTTTCTGTTGTATGACTGTGTGGAATGTCTTTGAATTGCCATGAATTTAATTCCACTTCCTGTCATTCCAACTCCAATTCAAATTCAACTTCCTGTGGGGCGGAGTCAGTTCAATTCAAATTCCAACTCATGAATTGAATGGCGGCCAATTCTGAAATTCTGAATTGTGCACAAGCCTGATGTACGTTCATCTGTTCCGCAGAAGAAGAAAAAAACAAATACTCTTTTAGCGCCATCAAATATGTCACAAAACGTACATGGCAGTGCGTATTTCGCATCTTTCGCATCAGTGTTCCAACAGGTATGTTTTTGTAATGAGATTAGGTTGGAATAAAAGTATTTCTAAAGAGGGTGCAAAAACAATCTTGTTGACCTCAGACCTTTTCAATTGTAATGTAAATGTGCTAAATGCACTTTTTGACGTAAATCTAATGTATTAACTCAGTCTGCCTCTTAAAAACGCAGCTCAGAATTGAGTCATGTTTAAAACATGCACCGCTCTCCTTTTGTTTTTTGAATGTTCAAACTTATTAACGTTGACAGGACAGCTGAAACACAAGGGCAAAGCTGAGACAGAGGAGCACAGTGTGCGTGTGTTAGTGTGTGTGTGTGTGTGTGTGTGTGTGTGTGTGTGTGTGTGTGTGTGTGTGTGTGTGTGTGTGTCATGGAGTTCACAGGTGCCAGGTGTGGGGGTTTACCTGGATCTGCCTCCTCTCATGCTAACACAGGTACAGAGGATCAGCTAAGCTAATGTTGAACTGCTTAACCTGACACCAACACATTCAAGCAGTAAACAACAACAACAATGCTGTAAACACTTGCTCAATAATAAACAATAGCACACATTGCTATAACTGACAACTGAATAAAGAACATTAACCGGTTTGCCAAAAAACCACACACTTAACTAATCCTGCTAAATAATCACCAGCATTTCCACGATCAAATACTGAACATTAAAGACCAAATCCAAAACTATTTGAATGCAAACATGGTTAAACAAGTTTGATTCCACAAGCCATCATGTTTTGTGTTCAAATGCAATTATTCACATAATCGCAATTATGCAACAAAGCGATTAATGCCAGAGAAGACAACATTGTAAGATTTATGACAATTCTGAACACAGTCCTGACCATCAAAACACCATCTAACACAAAACATGAAGATATGCACAAACTAGCAGTGAATCAAAGTGATGATCTATGATCATTTAGTCTTCCTCATGTTGCTTAAAATCTGTATGCTTCATTCATCAATCAGACATAAACACTTCTCTGGTAGAGTTTCATTAATGTGCAAGGTCGATTTCAAGAATTTCAGTGGATAATGTCTTAAATTGCATTAAATAAAAAAAGTAATACAAGTTTGGACCAACATGTAGGTTAGTAAATATTGACACAATTATAATTTTTAGGTGAACTATGCCTTTAAAATGAAATATTCTTAATCCTGCTTCCTGGTGTTCATCTAACGTGACACAAAAAGAAAAAACTTCAGTTCACATTAAATCATTTCTCCTCACTCTTTGTATTAGAGTTAAGTACAGACATAAGTATAAAACTCCATACAAGACGAAACAAACAGAAACGGCGCACTAGAAATCCCGAGGATTATAAGACTACATAAGAAACAGGATTATGCAGGTATAGGAATCAGGGCTAAAGGTTGTGCTTGTTGTGGAATCTTTATGCTGAGCAGCTCTGACTGACACAAACGAGCACAAGACTGAAATATAAACATGCTTGTATCAGTCGGCAAAGTTAAGTGCAGCATTCAGTGTGTTTATCTTCACTCCGAGTCTCTGTTCTCACACTCGTACCGCTGGGGCACGCTGCCCATCAGTTCTGCGGTTTTTGTTTTGTTTATACTTTGATACATTTTGATTAATAACAGCTCAGGTTGGATGTTAAAGAGAAGAAGTTCATCTTAGATATGATATTAGCAGGCCTAGATGAAATTCTCTGCCCTGCTCTAGGGAAATATGGTATTTAAACATGAGTTAAATGAAGCTAATGAAGAGTACTAAACACTTTATGTTAGTGGAATGCATTATTTAAAATAGTATTAAGTAAATTAAACGGCAAAAGGCAGCTTAAATCATTCTATATAAGCGTAATTATCAGAAGACTGATTGAAGCACACTCAAAACCAGAGATCGCAATAAATAAAGCCATTTAGGAAGATTTGAAAACATGCAACATAAAAATATATCTGATTTAAAGGGATAGTTCATTCAAAAATGAACACTTTTTCATAATTTATACACCCTCATGTCATTCCAAACCTGTATGACTTGTTGAATTTCTGTTGAACATCCTTCAACTCTTTTCAATATTATATAAGTGAATAAGCACAGTCAAGCTCTGAAATAACAAAAAGGAACTATACAAGTATTATATAAGTGGTCCAATTTACTTGACAGTGTGAAAAAGACACTGAAACTTATGTTTTTAAGTTGCTCTTGAACAGTGTCTGAAATCTTTTTTTTTGTAAAGTTAGATCTCTCAATGATTCATTCAATGAATCAGAGTGATTTGGTTCTCAAATTCAATTTAGTGACTACACTTACATGCACATCAATATTCTGATAAGAATCATGCAATATTCTAATTACAATTGATTTCAACAGATTGCCCGATAATAATAGTATAATAATAATATTCTGATTCCTCAAATTCCGATTCTCACCCATGTGTATTGCATGTAAACATAATAAACATAAATATTGTTCTCAAATTCAACTCACTGTCTACACTTACATGCACATGTATTCCAATATGAATCATGCAATATTCTGATTCGAATTGCTTCAGTCGGATTGCCCGATTCAGTTTAGTAATATTCTGATTCCTCAAATTCTGATTCCCACCCATGTGTATTGCATGTAAACATAATAAACATAAATATTGTTCTCAAATTCAATTTACTGACTACACTTACATGCACATCAATTTTCAATATGAATCATGCAATATTCTAATTACAACTGATTCAATCAAATTGCCCGATTCAGTTTAATAATATTCTGATTTCTCAAATTCCGATTCCCACCCATGTATATTGCATATTGTTCTCAAATTCAACTGTCTACACTTACATGCACATCCATATTCTGATATGAATCATGCAATATTCTGAATATAATTGATTCAATCAGATTGCCTGATTCAGTTTGATAATACTCTGATTTCTCAAATTCCACCCATGTATATTGTTTATATTGTTTTTCCACCCATGTATATTGCATGTATAAATAATAAACATAAATATTCTCAAATTCAACTCACTGATTGCACATCAATATTCCAATATGAATCATGAAATATTCCGATTACAGCTTAGTCAATCAGATTGCCTGATTCAGTTTAATATTATTCCTCAAATTCTGATTCCCACCTATGTATATTGCATGTAAACATAATAAACATAAATATTGTTCTCAGTTTCAACTTGCTGACTACACTTACATGCACATCAATATTGCAACATGAATCATGTGATTTTCTGAATACATTTGAGTCAATCGGATTGCCAGATTCAGTTTAATAATAATCTGATTTCTCAAATTCCGATTCCCACCCGTATATATTGCTTGTAATCATCATAAACATAATGTTCTCAAATTCAACTCACTGTCTACACTTACATGCAGAAATATTCCTATATGAATCATGCAATATTCTGATTACAACTGAGTCAATCGGATTGCCCGATTCAGTTTAATATTCTGATTCCTCAAATTCCGATTCCATCCATATATATTGTATGCAAACATCCTAAACATAAATATTGTAAACATGTATGCATATAAATATTGCATTCAGAATATGGCTGTAACCTGAATATAGACCTTAAACATAATTTGATGCGCATGAAAATAGCCACTGCTGTTGTCATAGTGGCTAACTTTATTGTCAGTGACAAATAGCTTATTGTGCTTAGTTGTATACCCTACTATTATAACACCACATTTATTAAACAAATGTGGGTTTTTGTGTCTTTTTTTAAACGCCTCAGTCATTGCAAGTGTGTGGAAAAGAATAACCAGTGCAATCCTTATAACTGCCCCGTTTGTGTTTAACAATAGAAACAAAACCATACAGGTTTGGAACGACACGAGGGTGAGAGTAAATGATAACAGAAATTTCATTTTTGGTTAAACTATCCTTTTAAATCATTCTATAAACTGGGTCAAATGTTACAGGTTCTTCTGGGTGGTTTATTCAGAGCACAGGAACACTCCCGTACCGTACTTGCCCCCATCGTCTCCATTGGCGTTGATCTTCTTGCCTAGGATCTGCACATGTTTCCCAGTGGTTCGGCTGTAGAGCTGATATATCCGCACCTGCTTCCGACTCACGTCGTCTCTGGTGTGGTTCTCGATGTAGAATCGGAAGTCGGCGGAACTCTGGTGAGATTCCTAGAATCGGCAAAAACAAAAAGTGTTTTGATCTATTTCCTGATTCATTTTTAGAATGCATGCATTTTAACTGCCTTTTAAAAACTCCATTTACACTATATTATCACCAAATCTTGGATTCAATCTTTTTGTTAACTTGTTGTCTTTCAATTAGCACAGGTTTTGTCTTTTGTAGACCGTTTTTTTTTTTTTTTTTTTTTTTGACTGGGAACTCTACAAGTGTAACAAGGTTGGATAAAGTCCCCCAAAAAGTACACAAATTATCCTATTTTTTGTGACGTTGTAAGTTTTAGTCCCATTCAACAACATTAACTAGCATTTACGGGGAAAAAAAAATCCCTGTGCATCAAATGGCATTAAAAAACGATTTTACTTTCATCATTTGAAACAAGAGGATGGGATTTCATAAATTGGGAAATGACTGGAAAGTGGCCATTACATGCCAGAACAGCGGTAGTCGGTTTAGAGGAAAAGCTATTTTTCATTTTGATGAAAGAGTATGATAACACTTTTTTTTAGGAAAAACATGCTGTGATGAAACATTCACAGTAAGAAATGTGTAAATACAAAGTAAACAGGCTCAAATTTTAATATTATGTTAAATCACCACTAAACTGACTTTACAGCAGAAATTGAATTTGTTTAACAATTTGAAAAAGTTTGCATAATTGATTCTGTTAACTACTGCGAAACAAACTGTATTGTAAAACCCTATATAAATAAAGACTTGACTGTTTCAAACAAAAAAAATCAATGAAACTTCAGATCACAGAGATTCCTGCATGTTTTGGTGCCTCTCTCTCTCTCTCACTAAATAAAACATCTGAATACTCTAAGCCTGGAGCTACACCGAGAAGTGAAGTTTTCAATTTCCACTAGCAAGTCTCCAGCAATTATCCACCTGAAAGATCCAACTCTGTCATCAAACAAATATCTGCCTAAGGTAAGAATCACACTCATAAATCACACATACACACCTGTAAGTATGGGAAGTACATGTACACAACTGAAGACTGCTGCACTGGTACACACACACACAAACACACAGAACTAACATAATAAAATACAATACAGCCTGCCACGGCAACTCCTGTCGCTCACATTTGCACTCACCCGAGGGTTTATGTGAAAATCACCAATCCGCTTCTTATCCAATATCCTTCTATCTTTCCTCCTCCTCCTCCTCTTCTGTCATCCTTCCATATGTGAGGAAAGCATATACCTCTAAAAAAGCCTGGAATCTCCGTCCCAGCCAAGACTACTCTCACAGGCTGAAACGAGGGGTAATTATCCTGTAATGAGCTTTTATGTGGCTTCTCTCAGGTGGTTAATTACGCTCACATTACATGCTTCCACTCCATGTTATTTTAACCTCGGCTAATTAATGACATTTAGGGAGCATGAGGGGAAAAGCGCAGCTCACGGTACCAAAAAAAAAAATCTTTTCAACAGAGTTGAGAAAGAAACTTCCATAGAGATTCATGCTGAATGCAAGACTGCTAAGAAATACATCAACATGACACAACTGGCTACATTAACCCATTAATGCAGGAATGATTAAATCACTAAGAAAATCACTTCAAAACAATGTAATTATTCCCATTTTTCCAAAGATAATGCATTTTAACAGGGCTACATAAAAGATTAAATATATTGATAAAAACTACTATTTAACAAATTGAGTCAGTAATATTTTTTATTTTAAAGTTTTTGAAAGACGTTTCTTATGCTCACCAAGGCTTGATTTAATTGATGAAAAATATGATACAAATTGTAATATTGTGAAAAAATATTATAATTTAAAATAACTGTTTTCTATTTGAATATATTTTAAAATGTTATTTATTTTTGTGATGAAAAGCTGAATTTTCAACAGCCTAATTAATGACATTTAGGGAGCATAAGGGAAAAAGCGCAGCTCACGGTACAATTTTTTTTCAACAGAGTTGAGAAAGAAACTTCCATAGAATTTCATGCTGAATGCAAGACTCAACTGGCTAAATTAACCCATCAATGCAGGAATGATTAAATCACAAATGGAAATCACTTTAAAACAATGTAATTATTTTAATTCTCCCCCCAAGATAATGGATTTTAAAAGAGCTGAATAAAAGACTTCATATATTGATAAAAAAAACAGTACCATTTAACAAATTGAGTCAGTAAGATTTTTATCTGCATCTAAGGCTGCATTTAACTGATGAAAAAAACAATAAAAATTATAAAATATATACATATATAATTTAAAATAACTGTTTTCTATATTAATTTATTCTAAAATGTAATTTATTTTGGTGATGCAAAGTTGAATTTTCAGCAGCCTAATTAATGACATTTAGGAAGCATGAGGGTAAAAGTGCAGCTCACGGTATCAAAAATAAATAAATAAATAAATAAATAAAAATCTTTTCAACAGAGTAGAAAGAAACTTCCACAGAGATTCATGCTGAATGCAAGACTGCTAAGAAATATATCAACGCGACAAAACCGGCTAAATTAACCTTTTATTGCAGGATTATTAAATAAAATTAAATGAAAATTACTTTAAAACAATGTAAGTATTCAATTTTTTTCCCAAGATAATGCATTTTAAGCTAGTTAAATAAAATACTGAATATATATATGTGACCCTGGACCACAAAACCAGTCATAAGGTCAAATTTTACAAAACTGAGATGTATATAGAATATGAAAGCTCAGTAAATAAGCTTTCTATTGATGTATGGTTTGTTAGGATAGGACAATATTTGGCCGAGATACATCTATTTGAAAATCTGGAATCTGAGGGTGCAAAAAAATCTAAATCCTGAGAAAATCACCTTTAAAGTTGTCCAAATTAGGTTCTTAACAATGCATATTACTAATCAAAAATTACATTTTGATACATTTACAGTAGGAATTTTACAAAAAAATACTGCTCCTCTTGATCAATTTAATGCATCACTGCTGAATAAAAATTCATTTTTTTAAATTAGATAGATAGATAGGTAGATAGGTAGATAGATAGAAAGATAACTTTCAAAGATCTGACCAGCAGTGTTCACCAGAATTCTTCTAGAAAACTAAACTGTGTTCATGGATTATATTCAAACAGGAGTCATCATACCTTGGTATGATCTCTTACGTCAAAAACAGCTCTGTTTAGCACAGAATCAGCTCTTGGCCAACTTCAGCTCACAAAATGCTCACACATACACAACTCCCGCGCACACACGGCCTCTCCTCGGAGGGATTTACTCTGAAATCTGGCCATCTAGTCAGACACAGAGGTGTGTTTTGCAGACAGTTGCGTACGGACGGGAGCGGGAAGGCAGAGGGCATGCCTATGCAGGGAGCTAGCCACGGCCAAACATTTTTTATCACGCCGCCCGACTCCCTTCAAAGCCAACCTAGGCAAACGAATCTCACGGCGACTTCAAAAGCCCGGCCCCGTCCCGAGCACTCTTGCATGTCAGATAGGCCCTATCTGCAGACACCACTCTCTGCGCAGGATGCATCTCAGGAAACAACGCTTCAGTGCACCGCCACTTAAACTGTGCTTATCGCGCCGTCTTTCACTGCATCTCCTTAATAACAACTTTGTTTGTTTTCTCAGGGAAAACCTACAACAACAACGAAAGCCATGGTTAGCGGGAGAAACAGGTGATACGTATACTCTAACCTACTGTCTAACCGCTGCCACACTAATGTGCGTTTGGAACTAAACTGAACGCACAGAATTATATAACCAACACGGGTCTCGTTTTCTTCAAAGCCGTGGCTTTTGTTCCTGGTTTGAGCGGTGATCGCCCCCTTCTATTACAACATTCTGATGCAAGTTTTATAATCACAATGCCTTGACCCATTTGCCAGGAGAAAAAAGGCTCTCATTAAGCCGTTCCCGCCTTGTGAGGAATGTACATCTGTCAGTAGAGACGGATTTAAGGAACTGCAGATATCTAATTACTTATGTGTTAGGTATATTTTGTCGGGTGAATTCAAAGGATTAGTCACCTTCCTCAAAGTCTTGGGAGAGTCTGAGATTGCAGCTAGTCTTACCTTAATAGCTTTTAAAAGAGGGTGGGGGGCAATTTTGGTTTTGTACACTATGTACACTACTTGTATATACATAGTTGTGTGTATAAACTTTTAAAATATTATT
>NC_133376.1:15997573-16130199 GCF_049309525.1 Garra rufa
ATATATGTATGTATGTATATATATATATATATATATATATATATATATATATATATATATATATATATATATATATATATATATATATATAGATATAGATAGATAGATAGATAGATAGATAGATAGATAGATAGATAGATAGATAGATATGTACTTTTATAAAAAAGAGAAAGACATATTGTTCTGGCAAGACCCCCAATAAATCCAATTATCTGGGATGTAGTATATATCATATATTATTAAATATAATATATGGTATATTATATATATGTACAATATATAATATAATATGTTATATATATATATATATATATATATATATATATATATATATATATATATATATATATATAATAACACATATTGCTTAACATATATAATGTGTGTAAATGTTTTTGTTTTTTCATTTTTGTGGGTTTTTAGCCAAGTTAATCCAAATACATATGTGTGTGTGTGTGTGTGTGTGTGTGTGTGTGTGTGTGTGTGTGTGTGTGTGTGTAATAAGTTTATTTATGTTCATCTTCCTAGAAATAAATCTTACCTACACACGAAAAAAAAAACTATATTCTTTCCACTAAAAGGTCACTGAGTTCAGTAACTTTAAATACAAAATTTGCCTATTTTAGTATTCAGCGTTAAATCAGTCAAAACATGAGTTTACTAACTGTTCTAAACGGAAATAATTATAACTCGTTATGAATTACTAGATTCATGGTCAAACCGAAAAAAAGCACAAAAGGAAACCCCAGACTTTCGCAGAAAAAGAAATTCAATTCCTCTGGCAAGACCACCAACAAATCCAAAGACTCTTTTTAATTTACAGCCTCTGGGGTGTAGATTTCCCATGCCTCTGTTTTCAAAAACCTTAAGACAACAAATTAAACAAGCTTTGTGTTTGCGCACCGGCGGCACATCCTCATAATCCCTGCCTTAATCCAGATTCATGACGACAGTGAAACAGCCAGACTTACCTGCAACTGGAAGTAGAGGACCAGAAAATGTAAACACCTGGAAAGAGAAGGAGAGAGAGAGGGAGAGAGAGAATGAGAGGGAGAGACAGAAGGGAAGTAAGGAGGGGTGAATCACAAGCAATTACACCAGATAAAAATGTAGCAGTTCATCTTAAACCTGGCTTTGAGCGACTTCTATTGGCAAGAATGTACGAACTCAACGTGAATCAAAAAGATTATTAAGAGTATTCCTTACACGTAGATGAACCTTGACGGCAGAACAGACATCTTGGTCAAATACACCTGTTTCCAGCGTTTGCCGCTCCAGTAAGTGCCGCGCGGAGCCCCGCCACTGTCTCACACACAAAATCCCGGAGGAGAGGTGCAATCCCAAGGAAAAGAGCGATGAAGCAAGTGTAAATGTGCCGCTGGAAGCAGCATGAGGCTGTTTCTAGCTTGAAAAAGAGCTGAACAAACGCAAATCACTGCCTTCCCCTTGGTGTCCCCGCTCCTCCGCGGTCTCGCCAAAGCGCGCAAAGATTGAATCGGTAAGAAAAGGCTGAAGCGGGGTGTCTCCTCCTCGGTGAACAACCCGGGACCTTCAGTGCTCGCTCTTCATCCAGTGTGCGAGATAAAAAGATAAATCCCGTTCGTACCTGTCGAAGTCACCTGAAAGCGCACACCTTACGCGGATCATTCCAAGCTTCCCGTGTCCATTGTCTGGAGAGGGAAAACTTTCCCAACAAGTCCGAGCTGTCAGGATAGATGAGTTACGGCTACAAGTCTCTTCTTTAGTTGTTGCTTCACTGTTATCCAAGTCGCTTGTACATAAAAGGCGCACAGACCCGTGGCAAATCCTGGAAGAGCGCTGGGTGATGGTACGGGACTGTCTGTATGTGTGCCGAGGAGGGCTGGAGCGCACTGAGGGGTTTTGGGTTGGTGGTGGGTGGAAACCTGTCAGTGGTTTTGCACCTGATAGGGTGATCTGAGAGAGTCCATCGGTGCGCGGAATTCGCCTTTCCTCTGTCTGAGCACAGTTTCCTTCGCACTCCTCGCAGTTTCTTAAACTCTTTCGTCGATTCGATGCGAATCTGGGAGAATTCCTTACGGATTTCACATACGAACTCGTAAACAGGTGCATTTCAGTTGAGCAAAACCAGACACGCGGTGTTGAGATAACCAAATTCTCATCTGATGGGGTAAAGAGAAAGAGGCGTTACGCTCACTTAAAAAAAAAAAAAAGTTTAAATGCATAATAATGTTTTTAATATAGGCCTATTATGAGACAAGGTTTAATAAATGATTAAATAAACAATATTCTTACTTTTTAACTGTGTTGATTAAAATAGCTTAAATAAAATCGTTATAGTAATTAATAATAAATTAATACTTGAATCAAAGACAAATAAGGATGATAAAAGATGATAAAAAGGGAGAAATGTTAAAAACAATCGGGTATTATGATGGTAAAAATTAGGTAATATGATGGTTTTATACATTTTTGCTAAAAAAAAATTATAATTAATGTAATGAATCTACAAGGTGTGTAAACTTATATATAAATTATAAACTACAATACATCTGAAAGTTAAATAAATAAGCTTTTCAATGATGTATTGTTTGTTAGGATATGACAATATTTGGTCGAGACAACTATTTGAAAATCTGGAATTTGAGGGTGCAAAAAAATCAAAATGAGAAATCAAAATCAAAATCTAGCAATGCATATTACTAATCAAAAATTAAGTTTTATTATATTTATGGTATGAAATTACAAAATATCTTTATAAAACATGATCTTTAGTTAATATCCTAATGATTTTTTGCATTAAAGAAAAATTGATCATTTTGACCCATACAATGTATTTTTGGCTATTGCTACAATTATACCTGTGCTACTTAAGATCCTGGATCACAAATGGCTTTCTCATTCAAAAAAGTAATAAATAAATAAGTACCTATTTGAGGTGGAGGTGTAAATGAAATCCCTAAGATGTAGTAGTTAATGACACAACCAAATTTAAGTATTTAAAAAAAAAAAATATGTCCATCCACTGATTACCCTCATTTGAGCTCGTTTGTCAACTTCCCAATGCTGAAAGCGTTTTATTGGTGGAGTTTGTTGATTCCTCTCAGACAGTATTGAAATGCAAGTGCTTGTCGAACTCGAATTTTCAATATTGTGCTATAAGTCATCAGGCATTGAAATGCATCAGAGGTGTGAATGTGTTTACAAGGTCTTCTGAACATGCCCCCTGCCAGCTGCAAGTTTATTCCCTCAACAGCCCTTTTCTCAGCTGTGATCAGAGAAAAAAAGAAACATTTACTCATTTACATTACTGCCTTTGGATGTTTTACCAACATAGTCTATCATTTGCACAGAATTAACAAGCATAGATTTATTTTAAAGGTTAAAAACTAACAAAGCATGTGGAGAAAGCTGACATTCTTGCTTGTTCTAACTACAAACAACCACAGACTGGATTGGTGTCCAATATATGTAGCAATAGCCAAAAATACATTGTATGGGTCAAAATGATGTCAAAAATCATTAGGATATTAAGTAAAAATCATGTTCCATGTAGATAAATTTGTACATTTCCTACCATGGATATATCAAAACTTAATATTTCGCTCAATATTTAGATTTTTTTTTATCCCCCTCAGATTTTTTTACATGTATGTAAACCATACATCAATGAAAGCTTATTTATTTAGAACTCAGATGACGTATAAATCTCAATTTCCAAAAATGGACCCTTATGACTGGTTTTATGGTCCAGGCTCACGTATATCTATTATAAAACTCATATATTGCTTAAAGTCTGGTCTAGAACAGCCCATAAAGAAGGTAATCAAAAACATAACACTTAACACCAAATTAAATCCTAAGTACATTATTGTTTTTTCTTCCATTAAGCATGCACTCTTTTTTGTTTTGCATGCACGTTTTTTGCATGGAAGCTCCTTCTTTATACAAATACAAAATGCTAAAATAATGCAAAAATAAAACACTAGGGAGGCAAATGTCAAGTGAAGTGAATTTCCTTTGAAGTGGATCACCTGGACCATGCAGTAAGCTCACAATTATCCATTTGGGAACAACCAAAACAAAAGCGGTTTCAATGAAGAAGCGAACACAAAGATTAGTCCGTCATCATCCAAAAAGATCAAGGGAGGCTCTGGCAATATGACAACCTGCAGAACATTTCCTGCAACAAGGCCGAGATTGGGACGCGCAGATCTAACGAGTAGGAAGTTACACTCTGGCGTTCTCCTGAATTCGGAAGTGGCTGGATCTTTCTGAATATTCGAAGCTTTGGATAGCGCATCCGTCTTGCAGGGTATTAATTATTCACGTGGCGGATTCCAAGTGCAACTTATGCTGCGGCGAGGGCCAAATTCATTTGTCTAGTGTGAAGCATAGACATAGTTGTGTTTAAATTGTCTTTGTTATTTATAAGAATTGCACTGCTTGGAAGAATCAAGACAAAACGAATGAGCGATAGATTCCAGCGGTTATTCCTGGGAGAGCTGGAGAGGGTCTACATCACGCTTTTGACTTGTGAAAAACTGCTAAACCTTAAAGTGGGTCAGACTTCGTGTGTGCAGCGGTTAAGTGGACTGAGGAGTGATTTAACTAAACAACAAAGGATCATTAGTCAAAGCGGCTTAATGACAGGATAGAATGCATTAAAAAAAGATAAATATGTCAGATCAAGGCATTCTGCGCACAAACCGAGGCCTAAAAAAATAATAAAAACAGTGTGTCCTTAGTGCATCGCTGTAATGAAAGTTAGCAACACTGTGCAACTCCCTGATGCTTAATAAAGCAGGCAAAAAAAGGTCACGCACAGTTGTTCAAAGGCTTTACAAGACCTTTTAAAGCTTGACAGAGTAACTTCACAGTTCTGGAAGTAAAGCCCAGTGTACCACATTAGTGTCAGAACACCTCCGACACACCCAGCTTCCTCCCTGCTTCCGCTTTCATCTCTGACACAAACGTATAGATGGAGGGAGTCACAGCATCTGTGTCCTATTGAATCTGAAGGTGATGGAGAGACCTAATTGGCTGATTGATATCTGATGGGCTTTTTGAGTCCAGTGTGTGAAGAGAAAGAACTCTATCAGTGTCTCTCTCAGTCAATTAGAATTTATCTGTAAACATCTTTGTACTTTTTTCCCCCCATTTTTAAAAATTATTTTAAAATAGGCCATTTCTTTTCAGTGTAAAACATTGTTGAAATTGTTTCTAAAATCTGTAATACTTTTACAATTTTGGTACTTTTTTTAATAAAAATGTAAGCTTTTAAGACTGAGAGTGTTTAAAATGCATCTTTAATTACTTAGTGGCATATTCCATGTGATAATTATCAATATATAATGAAATATTCTCACATTCTTTTGCACATTTACAGCTGCACTTTATTGTTTATTGTATAATTCCTCTATTTCTGCTGTTTTGTGTATACATTCCTTTTATTGTTCTATTTTTGTCTTTGTTTCTTACTTTTTATATTTTTAGTATATAAAAATATTTTTAAAAATATATATACGTGTAACAGGTATTTGTATATATTATAAATTCGAAAAACGATGTGGTTGTTTAAAAGAATAATAAAATAAATAAAAAACATTTCACTGTATGTCATATTATGTATGGTTATGTACGTGACAAATAAAATTTGAATTTGCATTTGATCTTGAGTTGCATTTATTCTTTTATAGTATAGCTATGTCATAATTATTCAATCCCTATTCAACATCGCTGTTTTAAATTTGAAAATTTGAATTTGAACATTTAAAAAAAAATAAAGAATAAAAAATAAAATTTGAATTTGAGTTATAGGATTTTTCAAAGCTATGTCATAATTATTCAATCCCTATTAAATATCACTGTTTTAAAATATGAATTTGAAAATTTAAAAAAAATGTGAATTAAATTTGAAATAAATTTTTATTTTAAGTTATAGGATTTTTCATAGTACAGCTATGTCATAATTATTCAATCCCTATTCAACATCGCTGTTTTAAAATTTGAATTTAAATTTGAACATTTGAAAACAATAAAGAATAAAAAATAAAATTTTAATTTTTAGTTATAGAATTTTTTAAAGTACGGCTATGTCATAATTATTCAATCCCTATTCAATATCGCTGTTTTAAAATATGAATTTGAAAATTTGAAAAAAAAAAGTGAATAAAATTTGAAATAAAATGTTATTTTAAGTTATAGGATTTTTCATAGTACAGCTATGTCATTATTATTCAGTCTCTTTTCAATATTGCTGTTTTAAAATATGAATTTGAAAATTTGAAAAAAAAGTGAATAAAATTTTAAATTACATTTGATTTTGAGTTATGTGTTTTTCATAGTACAGCTATGTCATTCAATCCCTATTCAACATTGTGGTTTTAAAATTTAAATTTGAAAATTAAAAAAGTGAAAAATTAGATTTTGAGTTCTAAGATTTTTTTTTAGTACAGCTATGTTATAATTATTCAATCCCTATTCAACATCTGTTTCAAAATTTGAATTCGAAAATTAAAAAAATTTAAATTTGAAATTCTATTTTAAGTTATATGATTTTTAATAGTACAGCTATGTTATAATTATTCAATCCCTATTTAACATCGCTGTTTTGAATTAGTTATTAGTAAAGCAGAATAAAAAAATTGTGTTAAAACTAAATTAAACCTTTGGAAACTAAAGATGAGTAGGATTAAAAAAATTGCAATACAACAACAATTTGGGCTTAAGTGAACAGTTCTTAAATAAACAAATGTTCTTAGTGTGATGAACATTTTAATAATTTTATTTAAGAACTAAAGAACCTTTTGTGCAATGGAAAAGTCCTATGGATGTTAAAGGTTCTGCATTAAACCATTGATACCAATCGATAACCTTTATTTTTAAGAGTGTACATTAGACAGTCTATGGCTACAAGGACATTTTGAAAATACAAAAAATTTCCTAGAGACTCAGCTGGCAGCATCATTCTTGAGTTTAAAATCTATTTAACAACAGAAAAAAAAACAAGTCAGACTGTGCAGAAAGAGCATAATTTCATCAAGGTCAATAAGACGTTTGATCAGTTAGGAAAAATTGAATTGAATTGCCAGAGACTATAAGAACACTAAACAAGCAAGGACTTCATGCCTGGACACCTCCCTGAACAGCACTCCTGACCAAGAACATCACAAAGGCCAACCTAAATATGCTCAAATGAATTTGGATATACCTGTGGAGCTCTTGAAGTACATTTTAATGAGCAGAGAGACTAAACTGAAACTCCAGTGGAAAAAAGGCCAGGTTTATGACCAGAAGAACACTATTACCAGCATAATCAACCATGGAGGTGGACCAATCTTGTTATGGGATGCTTTGCTATTTAAGGGAAGTGAAAATCTTGACTGTTTGAAGGACACCACAAAAAGTATCAGGCCATTTTGGCAGATAATGTGACACCTTCAGTGCACAAACTAAAGCTTGATGATCACTGGACTCTTTCAGCAGATCAATGATTACAAGTATGCATCCAAAACTACCAAAACCTAGTTTAGGGATTGGTCCTAGAATGAAGAATTGTAGGACTGGTCCTAGAATTAAGTGGCCTGCTCAGTCTCCAGATTTGAATCTCATTGAAAATCTTGGAAACCAAAGATTATCAGTGATCTAGAAGCTTTTGCATGTGAGGAATAGGCTCAGATTCCAGTAAAGAAGTAACAGAAGCTTCTAAGAACTAAGAGGCAATGTTTGGAGGTCATAAAGAGTAAATGATTCTCAGAAAAAAGGTACAAAAGCTGCCACTTGGGCAATACCTTTTTAAAAGGTACTAATATGAGGGACTAATGTGAAAACTTTTTGAATTAGAAATAACTTTTTTTTTTCTGGGGAACAAATACCTTCTGTAGCTTCTGAAGGGCAGTACTTAATGAAAAATAAATATTATATTTAGGTAAAATAAGAAAAATGTACACATCCTCATTCTGTTCAAAAGTCTACACCCCTGGCTCTTAATGCATCGTTTTTCCTCATGAAGCATCAGTGAGTGTTTGAACCTTCTGTAATAGCTGCATATGAGTCTCTCAGTTGTCCTCAGTGTGAAAAGATGGATCACAAAATCATACAGTCATTATTGGAAAGGGTTCAAATACACAACAATGCTGAAAAAACCCAAGAATTTGTGGGACCTAAAGGACTTTTCTGAAGAACAGCTGGCATATGAACCTTTTAGATACCAATATGTACACTTCAATGTACTAAAATGCACTCTTTACGGGTAAACAAAGTATAAAGGTGTACCATCTTGTTTTTTTAGAGATAGTTGTTCAGAATTCCTTGTTTGTCCTGAAATGTTAAACTGCCCGCTGTCCTTTAGAAAAGTCCTTTAGATTGCACAAATTTGTTGGTTTTTCTGTATTTTTCTGTATTTCAACCCTTTCCAACAATGACTGTATGATTTTGATATCCCTCTTTTCACACTGAGGACAACTGAAGGACAACAAGTGCAACTACTACAGAAGGTTCAAATGCTCACTGATGCTTCAGAAAGAAAAAAAGATGCATTAAGAGCCCACAGCAATGGTCAACCACACGTTTTTAACCCCTGGTAGGTCGCTGTAGGGTCAAGTTGTGCCGGACTCTGAAGGTGACAGAGAGGGTGTGTGGGGGAATCAAAGCCTTGATGTTGCTTTGAGGGTGTGCACGCATTCCTAATTTGTCCCCCGTCACACGTCGACTGCATGGAACCGTTTAGTAGCCCACTGAAGTGCAGGACGCGGCGTGTGTGATGTTGGATAGGTGTGTGGGTGGGAACAGGAGTGTGTGTGGGGGGTGAGGAGCGTTTGAAGGTCGGGGGGGTATGGGTGCACGTCGTGGTCGGTGGGTCTGAGAAGGTGACGCTGCCTTGGCAACCGAATTTGATAATTGCTCTGTCAGTGCGGTGCAAATACTGGCCCGCGCGTAGAAGGCATTAGCACGGACCGCGACCAGGCTGCGCAGCGTGGCGCTAATGATGATATTTCCCCTCTTGCTCTACGTTCCCTGTCCAACGTCATAAACACTCGGTACGGCTCCCTTGCCACTAGCTGCTAACATATGTTTTTATTTTCATGACTGCATCAATTTCCATGGCTCGGTGAACTCGGCGCTCCTTAATTATTCCACAGTCGTTTTTGCGAAGTGGAGTTTAATAGATTTTAAAAAGTCGAGCTGTCAGAGCTTGTCACAATAGAGTAGATGTTTCAAACCGGAGAGAGTAATTGGTTTGGGAACAGCAGGTTTCTTTGGCACTTCGGTCGGAGGCCGGACGGCGGTGGCGAATCACATCTTTAAACACATCGGGAAGGTGGGTTAAATGCGAAAATGTTCTAAATTGGACGCTAGAAGTGATTTGATTGCTGTAATTACACCGTGACGCCTTCAATCTTCACAATGAGGCAATAAAGAGTCGAAACGTCTGAAGTGTTGACGGACGAAATTTGCGATGTCAGTCAGAGAATTACTGGGCTCTGGATGCGGGCCAGATAACCTTGTTTACATCATCTATTTAATAAAACACAATAAAGTAGTGTCACCCACCGGTCCCGAACAGAAGCCTTGTCCTCACAATGCTCAATTATATAAAAACAGTATCTCCGATTACAGTAAACACTACCTTTGCTTCCAGCTTGGGTCATCTAAGGGCACTTTACTGTTTTAAAACAGAGAAGCTTTGTTCGAGAAAGCAGACAACACTGGAACGAGCCATATTCTTCGGTTTGAATTGACGCAGTCTCAGGTGTATTCTCTTACACCATCTCACCCCTGTGTATAAACACACACACATATACACACACTGAGATTAGCAGATTTTCTGAGAAGTGTGCTGGAGGTGTACTGTGTGTGTCCCTCCAGCTAGCTGAAACCAGCTTGAACTCAATGGACTAGTCTAGTCCCCCCCTCCCGGGCACTTTATGGGCTGGTCTGATCCATTCCCCTGTCTAACACCTCCTTAGAGCCTGCGTTTCCTTTGTTCTGTCAATACACAAACAACCATTCACATATGGCCACTCTGTAATCAGTGAAATACTAGCCTCTGGGCTTTCAGCAACAGAGAGAGAGAGAGAGAGAGAGAGAGAGAGAGAGAGAGTTGGAAAGAGAGAGAAAACCATCCATGACCAATCAACTCTTAAAATACCTGTCTGGCTTTCGGTTGCAGATGTTTTCTGAGGAGGACACAGATGAAAAGATCCCTTTCCTGAGAGATTCACATTTGTAAGGGAATAGTTCATGTCATAATTTACTTGATCAAGATGTGTTTCTTCTGTGGAACAGAAAAGTAAAAAAAAACCTGCATAAAATCCAATGGTAAAAACATGTTAATTGATTAACGGCAAGGTCTAACAGTGCATTTCGAACAGTACAAAATCTAACGGTACATTTAATTTTACAGTAAAGTTATGATGAAGTTACAGTTTTTAGAAGTGAAAAACAACAAATCATCTTAAAGTATACGGTGAAAAACCATAAATCGACATTCCCAAAATTCTCTGTGTGACACTTCATGTTTACTGTATTTTTTATGGTGAAGTTCTTGCAACCACAGCTGCTTTTTTCCCCCCAGTACTTCTGACAGATTTTTTTTTAAGTTTATATATTCACAACATGTTATGTAAATCCAAAACCAGTGGTTGGTTGCATTTCATAACAATGTGTAAGTGGGTGTTTTTTGACCAGAATGTGCATTACACCCAATTTTTAGGTGACTTTGGTTATGGAAGTATTTATCCCATTATTTATTTTTTTATAGGAATTTTTAAATGGTATTTATGGAAGCCCATTTCCACTGAGTAAAATATAATTAAAAAAAAGGCATTGCGACTTTTATTTTACAATTCAGACTTTTTACTCACAATTGCCAGTTTACATCTTGCTATTCTGACTTTTTTTTCTCAGAACTGTGAGATATAAACTTGCAGTTGTGAGTTATAAAGTCAGAATTGCAAGATATAGTCAGAATTGTAGGACAGAAACTCGCAACTCTGACTTTTTTTTTCTCAGAATTGTGAGATATAAACTCGCAATTGTGAGTTATAAAGTCAGAATTGCAAGATATAGTCAGAATTGTAGGACAGAAACTCGCAACTCTTGACTTTTTTCTTAGAATTGTAGGATAGAAACTTGCAGTTGTGAGATATAAAGTCTAATTCCAAGGGGAAAAAATTGGCATTGCAAATTTATACCTCACAATTCTCACTTAATAACTCAAACGTTTTTTTCTCACAATTTCAAGTTTACATCTCACAGCTGTGACTTAATAACATGAAATTTTGTGTTATAAAGTCAGAATTATGAGTTTATATAATGAATTCTGTTTTATTCTCAGAATTGTGCCTATTTCTGAGTTTGAGTTTTTTCTCACAGTTTCAAGTTTATATCTTACAATTCTGACCTATAACTCAAAAATTTAGTGTTATAAAGTCAATTTTGTGAGTTTAGATATTGCAATTCTGTTTATTTGTCAGAATTGTAAATTTATTTCTGAGTTTTTCTCCTCACAATTGTGATTTTATATCTCACAATTCTGACTGATTAACCCCAAATTTGGTCAGAATTGTGAGTTAATTTATTGTGACTATTTCTGAGAGTTTTATGAGGTTTTTGTGAGTTTATATATTGAAATTGTGTTTATTTCTTAAAATTTCGAGTTTATATCTCGCAATTCTGACCTAATAACTCGATATTTTGTGTTATAAAGTCAGAGTTGAGAGTTTATATATTGTAATTCTGTTTATTTCTCTGAATTTCCTGGTTATGTCTCACAATTCTGACTTAACTCAATATTTTGTGTTATAAAGTCAGAATTGTGAGTTTATTTATTGCAATTCTGTTTATTTCTCTGAATTTCGGGTTTATCTCACAATTCTGACTTAATAACTCAGAATTCTGTGTTATAAAGTCTGAATTGCGAGTTAATATATTGCAATTCTATGTTTTTTTCCCCCGAATTGTGACTTCATTTCTGTGAGTTTTTCTCACAATATTGAGTTTATATCTCACAATTCTCACTTTATAACTTGGAATTGCAAGTTTATATCTTGCAAGAAAAAAAAGTCATAAGTGCAAGTTGTATAACGCCATTTTGAGAAAAAAAGTCGCAATTACCTTTTTTTTTTTTTATTAATTGGCGGAAACAGGCTTCTAAATATATGCCTATATCAGACAAAAAAATCAAAGGTGCAAGATTGTGTGCTTCTTTGTCTCTCGCAATTCACAGTTCTCTAATGGGTGGATATTTCTTTGCAGAATCAGGGGTAAAGATGCGGTCACATTAGCAAAATTTTTGTGAAATATTGCCCAGTGGTCCATTATCTATTGGCAGTAGCATAGAGATGCATGAAGTCACTTTTAAAGCAAGTAGCTTTGTGTTGAACATGAAGGAAATCTGGGTGGGGAACTTTTATCGCTTTCACGCCAAACTCCCATTTGCACAAATATCTATTGAAATGACGGGATTTTGTGTGCAAAATTTCACAAAGCAAAGGTAAATGTGACAAAACTTGAATGTAGTTTTTCCACCAGAAATTATGCTGTTAAACAATTAGTTAAAAATGTGGGCCTATGGAAAAACTAATGGGACTATCAGGCTCTATAACCTGTGAACTGGACCAGGCTTCATGTTAAGCAAAAAGCCAGGCTGTGTGAATGTCAGTAATACATTCACAGGTTTGACTTTACCACATGCTTGTTTTGCTTTCTAGTAAAGAGTACTGCATTTATAAGCTTTTTTTATTAAGAGGTACCGTGGAAATTCAATAGAGGAGACAGGGTGAACGGGGCCGTGAAATGACATGTCAGAACGTGTGCTAATCGCTAAGCTCCAACAAGAGTTTTGCATTTAGTAAATACTGTAGTAAATTAAGCTCAAATTCTCTTCCTCAACAAAAGGTGATCCATACCAGGTGTTTATGTATGACCTCATTCCCACTTCAAGCCTACAATGATTATTTTGTCTGATTCGTATTTCTGAGCTCTTCTCATTTCACTGCTCGTATGGTAAGGCTCAGGTTGTGGGGATCAACCTGGCCAAGTCGTAACGATAGATAGAGGCCGTCGCATCGTAACAAAAAGCCTGCAAATCACACGGCCTGTCACGCAGCATTTAGCAGCAAATGGGTTCAATTCATCTCGATAAGAGTCTCCAGAACTCAGTCACAGAGGAAAACCCCAAACCTCATCCCATCATTCTCAGAGAGCTACAGGTGCCCCATGCGACCCGGGGCTGAGCGCGTTTGAAGTGCAGAACCGCAAAAACCACTGGGACCGCAATCTGCACAAATATCGCTCACTTTGTTTCAATCAGCAGTGACAAATGGCCCTTTTTAGCTTCACCGTTTCAAAAGCTTGCTAATGTATCTGGAAAATGCTACAACAAAATTGTTCGCGGTAATGCAGGGTGAGTTTCAAAAGATAAAAGTCTTTGTAGATAAATATATATCCATTTTATCCTGCTCATTTTAGAGGTGAATAAATCAAACCAAGTCTTTAAAACACAGATAGCAATTAGCATAACGATATTCTAGTACTTCCACACACAAACAGCTGCCACAACTTCTGGACAACAAGACTACACTCTTAAAAAGAAAAGTTTTTTATTGGCATCAATGGTTTTATGAAGAACCTTGAACATCCATTGAATCTTTCAAATGCTTTATAGTTGAAAAGGGTTCTTTAGATTTTGATTTTTAGAATGTTCTGAACTGTTTACTAAAAGGTTCCTTGGGGAACCAAAAATAGTTCTTCCATGGCATCACTGCAAAAACGCCCTTTATTTTTAAGAGATCCGGTTTAATGTGTAGGTTTAGTTACTTAATGTTAAGATTGAGCCTCCTGCCACGTCTCTCTCGCACCATCAGAGGAAACTTTCACCCGAGTACTAACCTGTCAATTCGGACTCCATTTCCCATGTGTCCCATGCCTAGGAATGACCCCTCACCTGTAGCTCATTACCCACTTCCTTTATAATGGCCGTCTTCCTGTTTGCTCCTCACGAAGTTTTGGTTTGCCACGGTGATCAACTCTGAGCGTTTTCTTTGTGTTGTTTCCTCGTTGCCGTTTGGGCTGTTTCTTCGTGTTTGATTCCAGCCGCCAGCCCCGACCATTCTGCCTGTCACGGATTACGATTATTGTGTATTGTTTGTTTGTGCTACTCTTAACGTCAATAAACGTGCTGCAAATGGATCCACCTGCCTCTGACTCATCGTCACACTTAACATGAATCTTAGCTTTAACAAGGGAAAGCACTTCTGGGCTCAGAATTTTATTTTTCCTTTTTTCGCCCATGCTTGTCCAATTGGGCCAGTCCTGCCAAAATTGTCACTGGCTATATATTTTGTGTCGAAAAATATATATAATCTTTATTAATTATACACTTGTTTTCATGAATGAATGACTGAAGGAATCAATAAATATTAATAAATTAACAAAAAAAATAAATAAATGAACTATGCTTGCAATAATAGTTACTAGCTACTCTTTTATTTAGAAATGTAATGTCCTGTAATGTAATTAATGAATTTATAATGTAATTTCCTGTAATGTGACTTACACATTTATATAAATAAATAAACAAATGCAGAAAAAAGAGCAAAACATTACTGATTAGTTTGATGTTTCTACACTGAAAAAAAAACCCCCCAAAGAAACAGCAACACTTTGAATTAAACAAATCAAATTTTGAAGCAGAAAGGCTGATTTTCTTAAAACATACTCAACTAATCTTTTTTCTTAAAATATACTCAAACTAAGTGAGATTTTTTTTTCCCAACTTCTTTTCTTTTCAAAATTATTTTTTTCTGGTACAAGACTGTCACAAATAATTCAAAACCGTAGCCACCTGATAAGTGTCAAGTGAATTATCAAAAATGTGACCCTGGACCACAAAACCAGTCATAAGGTTAAATTTGACAAAACTGAGATAGGACAATATTTGGCCGAGATACATCTATTTGAAATCAGAAATCTGAGGAAGCAAACAAATAAAAAAAACTGAGAAAATCACCTTTAAAGTTGTCCAAATTAGGTTCTTTACAATGCATATTACAAATCAAAAATTACATTTTGATATGTTTACAGAAGGAATTTTACAAAAAATCTTCATGGAACATGAACTTTACTTAATTTCTTAATGATTTTTGGCATAAAAAAAAATCAAAAATTTTGACCCATGCAATGTATTTTTGGCTATTGCTACAAATATACCCTAGCGACTTAAGACTGGTTTTGTGGTCCAGGGTCACAAATGTTTAAGACTGCAAAGCATAAAAAATTTACTTAAAGGGATAGTTCACCCAAAATTGAAAATTACCTCATGATTTACTCACCCTCAAGACATCCTAGAAATATACGTCTTTCTTTTAGACGAATACAATCAGAGTTATATTAAAAAAAATGTCCTGGCTCTTCCAAGCTTTATAATGGCAGTGAATGGCTGTTGAGATTTTGAATCCCAAAAAACTACATCCATACATTATGAAAGTGTTCAACATGGCTCCAGGGGGTTAATAAAGGCCTTCTGAAGTAAAGTGATGCATTTGTTCAAGAAAAATATCCATGTTAAAAAAAAAATTATAAACTGTAATCTCTAGCTTCTGCTAAATATTGTACCTGCATTCACAAGAAAGTGGCATTGCAGTGGATAACGTCGGCCGCAGGCAAACCTTTTTTTGTCTAAATGGTTCCATAAAGAACCTTTAAAGTGCCCCTATTATGCCATTTTAAAGGTAGTTAATATTGTTGTTTTAGTCTCTTAAAACAGGTTTACATGTATGCAAGTTCAAAAAACACTTTAGTTTTCTCCAAAAATAGATTTAATTTGACCCCGTTTCTAAATGATTCGTAAACGACTCGTGTGAAGCAGTTCGAAGAATCAGTCTCTCTAAACCCCTCCTTTCCGTGAGCCCTCACTGCTGTGATTGGTCAGATGGCGTAGTCCTTTTAGATTGGTCTACCACTACAGCGCAAAAACGAAACACCCATTGGCATAACTGAATGACAGCTGCGGAGACCTGTTAATGCATAGAAAAGATAGCCTCGATTTTACCCTATCAATTCGAGCCGGAGTCTGATGATGAAACGGTTGAAGTGGCACATAGACAAGAAACTGTTTCGTAGGCACGACTGGAGCAGGACGTTTCTCAGTGGGTGTCATATGTTAACTGTTAAAAGTGCTTGCAATTTGCTTTTGTAAGCGAACCGGGCACACCTCTACGTTGTGAACTTCAACATTGTATAATGCATAACACTGCGTTAAGCCATCGTTTATCATTATCATTACTTAAACTAATAAGGCAGACAGACAGTCATGCTGCATCAATCACAATTTTTAGACTACATTGCACTCACAGCTGAACAACAGAACTACAGAAACGCAAGTTAGCCGGTTACCAAGACATGTGCAGGGTTGTTACACACCATAACGTACACAAAGACGTATTTTGAAAGATCGCTAGAAAATACAATCATCAATTATTAATCATACTTACAGGTAGAAGTTCAGAGGAGCAAGCCGGTCCAAATAAACTGGGCACTGATCCATTTTTTAAAACCAAGCGTTTGGTGAATCCCGCGTTGTAACGTTACTCCCCAAGATTGGAAAAGCAGTCATCAGTAAAATGACGCGAACACAACACAAGATTGGAATTGTACTGCTGAGGTGTTGTTGAAAAAATGAATGTTAACCACTCATTCTTTGTAGATTACTCTTTCGGCATATAAAACAAATTTACTTTCACAGCGCAGGATACAGTGTCTTCTTGACATGATGTAATCCATGTGAAAATTGTACTGTTTGTGGGTGGGCAAGTTGTTCGCGACATAGAACGTGGGAGGACATTATGCAAATGTGTAGTTGGTGACGTGTGGCCGTAATAGAAAAAGATTCGAATTGCTGACGACTCGTTTAGGCGAATGTGAGCCGACTCTTTTTTTTGATAGACAAAAACTTCATTTGTCGTGCACTGTCGGCGTCACAACTTTGCAGATAGTTTATGTTCACATACAGCTACATGACACACTACATGAAATATCATATTTGAAAAGGCATAATAGGGGCACTTTAACATCTGAAAAACCTTTCTGTTTCATAAAAGGTTCTTTGTGGCAAAAGAAGGTTCTTCAGATTATAAGAAAAGTAAGAATGATATGGTTCTTTAAAGAACCTTTGACTGAATGGTTCTTTGTGGAAGCAAAAATGGTTATTTTATGGCATATTTTATGGCATCGCTGTTTAAAGTACCTTTATTTTTAAGAGTGCACGCATGAGAATAACATCCTAGTGGTAGCTAGAGATTGTGGTTTGTATAGATTTAAACATGATATTTTCTTACACACACCTCCAACTGTGAGGAGCATTTTATGGACTTATTTGGGCTTCAAAATCTCAATAGCCAATCACTACCAATATAAAGCTTGGAAGAGCCAGGGCATCTTATAATATAACTCTGATTGTGTTCATCTGAAAGGAAAAAGTCACATACACCTAAGCTTGAGGGTGAGTAAATCATGAGGTAATTTTCAATTTTGGGTGAACTATCCCTTTAAGAAGTAGTTTAGAATCACTAATGAACAAATGTTCTTTATGGTTCCATGAAGACCTTTTAACAGAATGATTTCATTTCACAAAAGGTTCTTTAGATTATTTAAATGTTCTTCACACTAAGAAAAATGGTTCTTTTAAGAATTATTTCCTGAAAGCTTCTATGGCACCCCTTCATTATTAAGAGTCTAGTGTTATCTGCTCCTGTCAAAAGGTCCCTTATGGTTGAGCCCTGCGCTTGGATTGGCTGTTAGTAGATGAAGATTGAGGAATAGTTCTCTGGCTGTTAACGAAAACCCATGATTCATAAAGTTTTACAGGAGTAACCACCGAGAAACCACAAAATAACCACACAGCAGCTTCTAAGAAACCACTGACAAGCTATTAAAACCCAAAATGAAATCCCTTCCAAACTGGCCCTCGTCTCTAATGCCTCTCAGTGCTCAGAGCCGAGGGTTTTTGTGGGTAGAGGAATGCAACTCACATCTCTGCCATAGCCAGCCGAGAAGGTAATGCACTCACATGTTGGCACATGTTAAGGGAAGCGCACCTTGTCTCTTAATAATAAAGCTTGGCCTCCTCTCTCAAAACTGGCAGCTCGGTCTTTACCACTCCATGAATCACGCGGCACACACCGCAACCGTCCTATGCACACCCTTAAGACGTGATGATGTAAAAGAGGAGCTTTTAAAACAACACATCTCGAAAAGCAAGCTGATATTACGCAAATGTTCACAATAAACACCTCAGCGAGCGTATGCACTGCTTAGAGAGAGAGAGAAGCAGCGGTTTAGGTGTCATTCTAACAGATTAGAACAGGATAGAATGTCGAAGCTCAGCACAGTATAAAAAACAGAAATCTGACAATGACAATGATGGCTTCCTCTCTGTCTAATCTAAACATACCAGCATGATCAACTTATTTTCCCCTCGGGCTATCGTATTGTTCCACTTCCATTCTGAAAGCTCTCCACAAATAGTTGAAATGCTTCTTTGCTTTTTTTGGGCTGTATCTAGACAGTGTGTTAACATGTCGTTTTTGATGTACCTGACCTCTTACAGTGAAATGCACACAGAGCAGCTCTGAAAGAGAAGAGAAATAATATGTAAACGAATGCTAAGACATTCTAACAATAATGAACACACAAATAAACATGCAAATACACTAAAATGAGAGAAAACATAAGGCTACGGTGAGCATAGGAGACTTCTTTCATAAATATTAAAAAAATGTTATTTACAACTTAATATAGGGTGAGCGATATGACCAAAATCTTATATCTTGACATGAGTAATTTTTGAGTGATATATATCACAATATGGGTTTTTTTGCTTTAAAAAATGTCATTATGATATCAAAATTGTTGATACCATAGAAAGTTCTTGTCACCAGTGTCAATATCATAAAAATGTCATTCTAGCTTAAACTAAAAAGCTCACTGACGACAAGTAAACAGTTTAAATAAAAATAAGAAACAATTACAAGCAATAGGACAAAAAAATAAAGAAATGCTACATACATTGTATAAAGCAATTAAAAAATCTAATCAATTTATCACTGTGTAAATTAAATATGTATTACTTCTTACTAAAATCTGCATTTTAGTGGCATGTAAAAAAAGTAAGATTATGAGATTAAAGTCGTAATATTTCAAGAATGAAGTCGAAATTATAAGTGCTTTGAGAATAAAGTCAAAATATTTTTTAGAACACAGTCAAAATTATGAGAATGAATTAGTAGCAATTATGAGATTAAACTTATAATATTTTGAGAGTATATTCTATCTTATTACGCATGCAAATGGCCTGGATTGGGAGCACCGGGAGATATTCCAAAGTCTCAGCTTTCAAATTCTGTCAGTTTTATAGTGAGATACAAACAGTATGTCTATTACAATAATGTGTTTTTCACATTCTCTAATGTGGGGTGACAGATCGTTGTATTTACCTCAGTTTAAGCGGCATGTGAAGCAGTCATCTTTCCAATTACGAGACATTCGTTTAATTTAATTAGTCTATACTGTTTATATTGCGCTATAAACTTAAAATAAAGAGGAAAAACATTTATAATTTGTATTTTGTGATAAAACTGACAGAATTTGATAGCTGAGCTGTGTTACATTAAAATTAACAAAGCACAAAATTATTGTGATTACTGGGTGACTGGCGCACTACAAATAACGAATGGAAGACATGCATGTTAGGAATAAAAGATTGGACGCCACAGACATTTTAGCTGAGTTGGTGGAAAACAGTATAATTTAATAAAATGAATGCCTCATTGTAATCAAAAAGACTATTGATTCACATGAATACACCAATCTGTCCCGCCACATTAAAGAGCGTGGAAAACTGACTGATTTTGAAAGCTGAGACTTGTTTTATATTAAAAACACCAAAAGCACAAAGCTTATTGCTATTATTGGGTGGCAGGCGCACTGCAAATAGGCCTAATGAATGCAATCGAAAACGTGGAATATTATTTTCAAGCACACTGTCCCACATGGTACGATTTCTGCTAATAATCCCACATATATTTTAATCAATTCCGGTGGCCTGACAACTTCTTCAACCCCAATCTGGACCATTTGCATGCGCAGGCTATACTCTCAAAATATTCTATCTTTAATTGCTACGATTTAATTCTCACAATTTCAACTTTATTCTCAAAATTTTGACTTTATTGTCAAATCATTTCGAGTTTATTCTCAAAATATTACAACTTTAATCTTGAAATTTGTAAAAAATTTTAACATTGCACTAAAATGCTGTCACAACAAATGTAATTTAGTCAAAATCAGTGAGACATAAATGAAAGACAGCAGGAATATTATACTGCTGTCACTTTAAGAGCTGCCTGGATCCAATATACTGTTACAGCTGTGTTTCAGAACAAAAAATTACAGATAATGTACTCACCCCCTTACCATCTAAGATGTTCATGTCTTTCTTTCTTCAGTCGCAAGGAAATTATGTTTTTTGAGAAAAAAACTCTTCAGGATTTCTCTCCATATAATGGACTTCTATGGTGCCCCCGAGTTTGAACTTCCAAAATGCAGCTTCAAAGGGCTCTAAACGATCACAGGCGAGAAAAGAAGGGTCTTATCTAGCAAAACGATCGGTTATTTTCTAAAATAAAATTACAATTTATATACTTTTTAACCTCAAATGCTTGTCTTGTCTAGCTCTGTGTGTACTCTGTGTAGAGATTAAAAAGTATATAAATTGTCAATCTGTTTCGAAAATAACAAAAAAAAAAAGCTACATTTAAACTGCAGTTTGGAAGTTCAAACTCAGGGGCACCATAAAGTCAATTTTATGGAGAGAAATCCTGAAATGTTTTCCTCAAAAAACATTATTTCTTTACTCCTTTAAGACCTTAAATTAAGTATTTACAAGGACACATGCAAAGACACATGCAAAGACACATACAAGTGTGTGTATTAAACCATTCAAAGGCTATAACGTGGCAAAACAACAACTCCGTTCAATACTCCTGTGCTCTGTGAGCACCATTCATGTGCAAGCATTTCTTTGGAAGTGTCAGAAACTCTTAGATGAGTTCTCCTCCGCTGTTGAATGCATTTCAACGGCTTAAAATCACTTGTTTTTTAAATGCAATGTTAAAAAATGCATGCAAACGTTTCAATTTGGTGACCACGTAGCACAGCAATGCCACGTAAGTGTGTAACCGCAATAGAAAATCTCTAATTTCATGTTAATCGTGTCTACCGGTATATCGCCCACACCTAAATCAATACAAATATTCCTAGAGCAAGAGCTTACCCCCTTTACGTGATGCACTGAATCCGACCTTGTTCAGTTGCTGGGAAATCAAGGCCACGTTCACGCCGACCCTGCTTCAGTGCAGATTCCAGTGTGATATTGCAGAATAATTAGTCCCTCCGTCTCATACTTCAGGCATTCTTTTTTTCCATCGATGGGGAAAGGATTATGCAATGTGTTCCTCCAGAGGCCCATGCTACCTGAGAGAAAGTTCACGCCAGCACAGGCGTAGCCGGAGACTGTGGGAAAGTGAACAGATCCACAGGCTCGCAATGTTAATGAAACAGTTAAGAGCTTAGTTTGCTTCTAATGAACCAATGGAACAGATGGAACATATGTTGCGGAGATGATAAATTAGGTTAGACTTTTCTGGTCAGCAAAAAAGAATGAACTGTAAAATGTTGTACGGTATTGTTGTACTGCCTTTGTCCCCAAAAACCTTGTAAAAATGAAAAGCTGCCAGTAATCAAGACGTCCAAAGAGTCTCAAAAGAGAGTGAGAGAGAGAAAAAAAAAAAGTTAAAAAAAGTCCAAAAAGTTCACCTCGCTGCTTTTGACGTGATGTGGATTTCAAAACCAAAATTCGCAGGTCTACTCTGGTTTGGCCTACTCATGACAAAAACGTACCTGTGGGACGCAAAGTATGTGCCAATAGGTACATATCACTGCAGTTTGCAACAGAAATGTCCACTAAAGGTGATAAAACAGCGAGATCTTGTAACCGTACAACAGCAATCTTACAGCTCCATATGTTTTGCTTTCCGGATGTGACAAGCTTGCTCAGACTTACAATGCGAAATCCTTGGGCATGAACCCAGTAAAAAACATGACTCACGATGAAAGACCTGAAAGATAAAAGACCGAAAAACAAGCTAAACTGGCATGCTTGCGCTTGCGTTTTTACATCACATTCACTTTTGTTCATACTATCGGGTAGGTTTAGAGCATTATTAGTTATAGTGCCACTCAACTTACATTTCAAGTGAGAACTGCAGTGACACAAACACAACCAAAACAAAAATGTCACATAAAACATACTATATGTATGTTCATCTGTTTTAAAGGAGAAGTCCGGTGTGATATTGACCTAAAGTGTATTGAATCATGATACCGAGTGTGAACGTACCTTGCATATCTCATCTCGTCTTGTCCACTGCAGTCCAAAATCTGGGGTCAGTTAGCCGATGCTCACAACAGGTTGTCAATGAGAGTCAACAGGGCATCGAAGTAGCCATGTAAATAAATCACTGTTTTATGCCATTTACGAGGCACAAAGTAGCTCCACACTTCATTGGTAGACTTCCAAGGGCCCTGACATTTAAAACGAGACATTGAGAACTCAGAAAAAGCACCGGTAGTTTATTTACGAGAAGATTTATACAGACAGTAACTGCAAGAAGTTTAGCGGCCGCCGCCATCTTGAATTTAGTCACGATAAGTCGAGTGTCGAACAGGAAGGAACTTATCAGGTTTTCAACTTATCAGGTTGTAGTTTTCCTGGTTGAGAAGTGGTTGTAACACCACTTCTCCAGATAAGGTACACAAAAGCCTGCTTGGCCTTTGCAAATGCTCATCTGGACAAAGAAGAAGACTTCTGGTCTCCTTTTTTATGGTCAAATGAAACAAAAATGTAATTATTTGGCCACAATGATGTAGCCTTTATTTGGCATAAAAAAGGAGAAGCCTTCAACCTTAAGAACACCATCCTCACTGTCAAACATAGTGGTGGGAACCTAATGTTTTGGGGGTGTTTTTTTTTTTAGTCGGTGGACCAGGAAACCTAATCACAGTAAACAGCAGCATGAAAAAGGAGCAATACATCAAAATTCTCAACAACAACATCAGGCAGTCTGCAGAGAAACTTGGCCTTGGGCACCAGTGGACATTTCAGCACGACAGCGACCCAAAACACACAGCAAAAGTGGTGAAGAAATGGTTAGCAGACAAAAACATTAACGTTTTGCAGTGACCCAGCCAGAGAATCTGTGGAGGGAGCTAAAATCAGGATGATGGCAAAGAGACCCTCCAACCTGAAAGAGTTGGAGCTCATCACTAAAGATGAATGGACAAATTTGCCAGGGGTATGAATAATTTTGGGCTTGACTGTATTTCACGTTTTCGTCATGAGATCAGGTAGGCCAAACCAGAATAGACCTGTGATTTTTGGGTTTTGCAATCCACATGACATCAGAGGAAACGAGTGAACTTTTTGAACTGGTTTTTATCCAAAGCAACTTACATTGCACTGAATATGTGCATTTTATCAGGTAATTAATTGCTTGAGAATCAAACCCATCACTTTGTGTTCTTTTTCACCTTTAGTGCCATGCTCTACTTTTTGTGGTACAGGAATGGTGCAGGAGTATCTTATTTGCACTACCACATATTTAAACTTGCACCAACACAATAAGTCATATGACACACGGGTAACGGCGTTCGGCATCAATGATGTCAAACTTGCATGACCTGTTAGCGGAAGCGTATCAGTGAATAACTACTACATTTTCGGTCTGTTCCTCACACAAAGTGAGTACAGTTGAATTGACGCACAGACTAATGCTTGACCCATGTTCCGATGAATACTGGTGTCGAGATCCAAGTCAATCACTCATTATCACAGCTCTGAGGACCCAAATGAGTCTGCCAAGCTCATGACAGCTGAAATTGAAGCTACGTCAAACATTTAATCAGCCTTGATCCAACCAGTTTTTGCCCCGAGGGATCCCGATAAACATGCCAAGTTGCCATTCCTTCCCTCTCCCACAGTCAATGTTTACAAATCTGTCTCCTCTGCACTTCAGCAGTCTGTTTTATCACCGTGAGCATGAATTCTTTGTTTTACCTGGCCCAGGTATAGCAGACAGGTTCAGAGCAGCATCTTTCCCTATAGAGCGCTAACTGAAACAACTTCAGTATTTACTGTTAGATTTGGGCTCTTTTCCAAAACCTAGTAAGCTGTTTACTGTCTACATAGACAACTAGCTTTTAAGGCAGCCTCCAAAAGTGAATTGGAATGCACTATATAGGCATCAACTTGTATTTTAACAGCAGTGCCCCTGAAACAATATTATCTATAGAGATTTGTATCAAATGTTGCTAAAAAATAGTGTTTTAACAAGCATACAATTACATTCTATTTTCATGTATATAATCCCTAAATTTTGGCTAATATATTCAATTTCTAACTAGATATTTTAAATATTTTAAATATTTAAATAAGCATATTTATAAAATGCATTAATCTGTTTAAAGTTAAGAAGAAGAATTTAATAAATAATAATAATTAATATAGAGTTGCATGATATAAACTCGCAATTCTGACTTTTTCTCAGAGTGGTGAGATATAAATTCATAATTGCAACCAAAAACTCAGAATTGCAAGATAGAAACTTGCAATTCTGATAAGTTTTTTTTTCCGAATTGCAAGATATAAACTCACAATTCCGACTTGTTTTCTCAGAATTGTGTGATACAAACTCGCAATTCAGACTTTTTCTCAGAATTTGAGACATAAACTCGCAATTCTGACTTGTTTTCTGAAAATTACATGATACAAACTTTCAATACTGACTTTTTTCTCAGAAGATGAAGATATAATTGATATAAACTCACAATTTTGAGTTGTTTTCAAAAAACGCTTGTTACAAACTCACAATTTTTATTTTTTGTCTCAGAATTGGGATAGAAATTCATAATTGAAAAAACTCAAGACAGAATTGCAAGATATAATTGTGAGATATAAACTCACAATTCTGACTTGTTTTCAAAGAATTGTGTGTTACAAACTAGCAGTTCTGACTTTCTCAAAATTGTGAGATATAAACTTGCAATTCTGGCTTGTTTTCTAAGAATTGCGTGATACAAACTTGCAATTCTTTCTCTTTTATTTAGAATTGTGAGATACAGACTAGCAATTCTGACTTGTTTTCAAAGAATTGCGTGTTACAAACTTGCAAATCTGACTTCAAAATACCTTTTTAATGGCGTAAATCATACCTATTCTTCAGTCATACACAAATCTAATTTATGACTAAAATGAACCCCATTAGCCCTCGGTTTCACAGACCAGGCTTAAGCCTAGTCCCAGACAAAAATGTAAGTCTGAGATGTTTCAACTGAAGCAACTTGCACTGATTGATCTTAAAATATATCAGTGCCTTTGTTTCACAATGCACATTTATAAAAATGACATAAATGTCCTAATTGAACTATGGCCTAATCCTGATTTAGTCTAATCCTTGTCTGTGAAAGAAGGCCTAGGTTTATTAGTTTGTTAATCCAAATAGATGGAAAATGTATAAGCAATTCAAATTCATACATCTTAAATTTAAGCCTTTTTAAGTGTATGTGTGATGTGTATGATGCCTACAAAAGCAGCTTGTTAGGTTTTGGAAGAGATGGAAGCCCATTGAGTAAGGGACTACTCTGGTTCCACTGCACCTGTAGCCATAAAAGAAAACTGTTTAAAAAAAAAATAGTATGCTGTATGCAACCATGAACATTTCAGACAGCAGCACACTACATTGATTTCACATGACTCATTATGCTGCATGCTAAACCCAGATATCATCTCAGAAGGTAATATTGATGTTTTGCAATTTTTAATCCAATTTTGTGCAAATACGTCCTCATTTTTGGCAGTCTGATCAAATAATGAGTCAAGAAGGAGATGTTAAAGATGATGAATGACAATCATTCGTAACAATGGATGGAAGGTCAAGTTGAGCGCATTTCATTGTGACAGTTTTCCCACGCAGCTCTGGTTGTATATTGCACATCAGAGTATTACATACATACAAAAAATCTGCATGATGTTCTGAGTTCTCATAATGCTTTTTTCAAAATACTCAGTATGTCAAGAAGATCTCAGTTTGTTTCCTTACCTGTATGCAAGAGCATCATGCAAAAATTTTATTACAAGGCAGCACCAGTGGCAGTCAATGCCTAAATAAGAACAGACGAAACCAAAGAACAAAAACACCTCGTAATGCTTTTCATAAGACATAGATGCATTGAACTAAATATATAATTTAGTGTGCAAAGGAACAAGAGTTTCTTTCAATATGTATTAATATTCACAAAACCAAATTAGTCTAGGGTCATGCAAGGAAAAGGGTCTGATAGATTTTTTGATATATGTGACCATGGACCACAAAACCAGTCATAAGGTTAAATTTGACAAAACTGAGATATATACATCATATGGAAGCTCAATAAATAAGCTTTCTATTGATATATTGTTTGTTAGGATAGGACAATATTTGGCCGAGAATCATCTATTTGAAAATCTGGAATCCGAAGGTGCAAAAAAATCAAAATACTGAGAAAATCACCTTTAAAGTTGTCCAAATTAAGTTCTTAACAATGCATATTACTAATCAAAAATTACATTTTGATATATTTATAGTAGGAATTTTACAAAAAATCTTCATGGAACATGATCTTTACTTAATTTCCTAATGATTTTTGGCATAAAAGAAAAATCAATAATTTTGACTCATGCTATGTATTTTTGGCTATTGCTACAAATATACCCCAGCGACTTAAGACTGGTTTTGTGGTCCAGGGTCACATATGTTCTAGTGAACACAGAGATGTTAAAGAGCTGACGTTTGCACAGTTAAACACTAACGTGCAACTTGCAGGACAGCTGCATCTGTCCCATTATTAAATGGGATCAAAAAGTTTCTGCTTCCAACATGATCTTGCTGACACTGTTGTTTCCACAGTCATGACTGGACACTTCAGTCAGACAGCTGAATCAGAGAAATATTTCATAATTCCTACTAACCACTGATTGAAATAGCTTCAGGTGGAATTTCTGTACACTCTCCTTCATCCCTGTTTCTGCCTGGAGTGTGCGCTGATCTGGAATTCCTCACACTTGGGAAAGAGGGGGAATTCCACATAGTAATACTTCAACTCTTGCCCACCCTGTCTGCTGAGCTCACTTCCTGCTGTAGACTCAGACAACAGGAAGTAGGTAAGTGTCAGCAGGCATAATAAAGGTGTGTAATCCAGGTGAGGTGCTGATTAATTGTCCCTTACAGTATAGAGGGAAGGAAAGTTCCATAAATCAAAATACACTGTCATCATAAGCCATTATCGCCACCATGTGGTGAATGCATGAAGAATAATTTCCAAACTGAACAAGCAAAGCAACCTTATAACAGAATTTACTAGGAAAGACTAATCAGAACAGGCTACAATTAGACACTAACAATCATAAAAGTATAAATCCAGGTTGTACCTTGCTGTTGGAGAGATTGTGATGGATCTCTTCATTTAAGACAATCCGATGGATCTGATGGAACTTTCTTCTCTTCTAAAAGTACACTCCTTAAAAAGAATATGAACAAGTGAGAGTTGTAAAATAAGCAAGTGGTATGTATAGCCTGTTCCAGAGCCATCATCATGGCCGAGGACTGGACCAGGTTCCACCGTTTAGGAAACATGTTGGCCACGTTCACACAGCAGCAGAATACGGTTGTCAGTCCTGTATTTGAGTCCTTAAAGGAGAACTCCGGTGTGATATTGACCTAAAGTGTATTGAATCATGATACCGAGTGTGAACGAGCAGGAAGGAAACTACAACCTGATAAGTTGAAAACCTGATAAGTTCCTTCCTGTTCGGCACTCGACTTATCGTGACTAAATTCAAGATGGCGGCTGCCGCTAAACTTCTTGCAGTTACTGTCTGTATAAATCTTCTCGTAAATAAACTACCGGTGCTTTTTCTGAGTTCTCAATGTCTCGTTTTAAATGTCAGGGCCCTTGGAAGTCTACCAATGAAGTGTGGAGCTACTTTGTGCCTCGTAAATGGCATAAAACAGTGATTTATTTACATGTCTACTTCAATGCCCTATTGACTCTCATTGACAACCTGTTGTGAGCATCGGCTAACTGACCCCAGATTTCGGACTGCAGTGGACAAGACGAGATGAGATATGCAAGGTACTCTTGTCATAAAGTGATAAGACTTTGTTAAATAGACGTCGCTAACTTTGATATTGCTTTGGTCACTGTGGTTATGAAAATTAACCATGATTTTACTGTAGTACAAGTGTAGAAACCATGTTTTTTTGGCGTATTGACTACCATTTGTGTAACCACAGTTTTACAACAAACACCATGGTTAAACTACGGTTAGTGTAGCAAAACCATAGTTAATCTGCTAAGGGGGGGGGGGGGATTGGGGGAGTTAGGACAATTCTAAGGGCCCACACACTTTAGGGGCCCCCAGAGATCTGCTTTGGTGTGGTAGAGGGGGCCCATCCTCATATTTTGTCATAGGGCCCAAAATTGCGAGCGGCGCCCCTGGTTACCATGGTTTAACTAGTCTATCCCTGTTGAAAAAAACAGCATATGCTAGTTAGGTAGGTTTTGATGCTGGTATGATGGTTTAAACTGGTTTATGCTGGTCATTAGCTGGTTTATGGTCCTTGACCAGCAACATGACCAGCTAAGGACCAGCATTAACCAGCAAAGGACCAGCATAAACCAGCATCAAAACCTACACTGTAAAACGTTTTCACCAGTTTCAACTTAAAAACTTCAGTTTAGCAGCTGCATTAAAATTTTAAGTTAAATCAACTTAAAAGTACAAGTCATTTCAACTCATAAGTTAAATCAACTTAAAAGTACAAGTCATTTGTTGGTTTGTTTGTTTTATTTAAAGTTTGACATGACAGGATATTGCAGCACAAAACCCTGAAATGTGTCAAACATACACACACTCCAAAAACAGTCATTACTTAGTAAAAATAAATAATAAAAAAATAGCTAAAATACAAGCAAATAAGATGGCATATACACACATATATATATATATATATATATATATATAACACAGAATCACAGAAAAGGTAGCCTAATCAAAGACCTGTAAGTTATCTATACACTAATTTCAGAGCACGGGGAATAAAAAAAAGTTCATGATGTTTAGTGTTACTCCTGGGTACAACATATGTCCTGTGCCGCCGGAGGGAATAAGTAGGTGTTGGAGCCATAGGTAGGAAGCAATGCAGTGGTGATGAACTGTCCTTGAGTATTTTAGTAAAAGTCACGCCTCACGCCTCTCACTTAGTGCTGGAAAGGTTGAAGTAGGGAGGCCTATTATCCGACAGCATCGCTTTTGGATCTTCTCTAACTCATCAGAGAGACCTTTAGGTAGACCACCCCATACTGGGCTAGCATACTCAAGAATTGGCCGTATAAAAGTCAGTGTACCTAACCAGCATATGCAGTTTTTTTCAACAGGGATAGTAAATGTTTTTTTACCAGAAGGATGGCAAGGAATACCATATATATTTATAGGTAGATGCCACATTCGACTGCTCCAGACATATCGACGCGTCCACCATCGTGAAAAGATCTGTATGTTGTCGTCACTCACAATAAAAATCAATCAGTTTCAAGATGCAACAACATTCAGATTTCACACGTACATCTGCAAGATGTCTGTTAAAGATTGCTCGATCTAGCAAGCATCTGCTGCATACAAACATCTGACAGACATCTTTAAGATGTCAGTTTTGCATACAATCTAAATCCAAAACATCTAAACGACATCTAATAAATGTCTTTTTCACATCTGAAATGAAACATATATTGCAGATGAGCAAACATGCTAAAAATACATCTTGCTTATAATTGTATTGCAGTGTATTGCATCTTGTATTGTAAGATGTCAGATAGACGTCTCCAAGGTGTACGTGTGCTATCAGGGGCAGCACCTGGTTTAAAAAAAACGGCTAAATTAAAATTCCTGAAGAAACCGGGTCTGATAGCACACATACATCACAGAGACGTCTATTTGACGTCTGCATTTACATCTGCAAATAGACGCTTAGATGTCTTTTAGATGCTTAGGAATTAGAATGTATGCAAAACTGACATCTTAAAGACGTCTGTCAGATGTTTGTACACAGCAAGTAAATAAATGCGGTTGTCAAAACTGACAGTGTAAATGTAGCCGCAGATCAACAAGGTACACTTTCCCACAAATCGCTTCAGACATCCAGGAAAAAGGAAGCAAGTGTAAAAAAGAAAATTCAACAGTTTGTTTCAGTCGTCACTTTTATTCTTTCTCTTTCAGACAATGATGGAACGGAAAACTCTTGTTTCAATCAGGTGAACACCTTAGAAACGGGATGAAAACTTTCTGGAGCAGGAGAAAGGATTGCTAAGGTCCAACAGAAGACACTAAACACTAAATTGGTGCTCTGTATGGTTTTTGTTGGTAAGTCTTACAAGAATTTAAAGCATCATCTAACATTTACTTTAATCAGAGCTGCTTTTCCCTCCTTAAAAACAATAGAAACCATCACAGAATTTGTAATGGATTTACTGGTTATAATGGGAATTGTATTAGTATTAATGAAAACTGTAATGAACCCTGTACTGGCTTGTTAAAAATCACTAAATACTAATGGAATATGTACCAAAACACACTACAGAAAACATTTTTAATGGTTAAAAGTTGATAGCTTGTAATGTTTATAGTGGTATTTGTAGTGGAAACCATTATAATTTCTTTTTGACGGTTTTTGTTGTTGGTTATGTAAGGTGTAATAATCAATTAAATCAATCAATTCACACTTGTTATTTGTAAATGAAACGATTATTAACTGACAGCAAAAATAAAGATGCTGCATGGTGCAATTGTACCATGCAACATACATTTGAATGGGGCATTGCATCGAACCTTTTCAGATTAGAAAAGTGCACAATATAGTTTGTTTTGTGTCAGTCCAGTCAGGCGTCTTGTTCTGAAAACTTCATCCCCCGGTTTCACAGACAAGGCTTAAGCCTAGTCCCAGACTAAAATGCAATTCTGAGCGGTTTCAACTGAAAGAAACTTGCACTGACTGATCTTAAAATATATCAGTGGCTTTGTTTTGTCTCAAGATGCACACCAGTAATGTTTTTCTCAAAGACATGTTTATAAAATTGACTTAAATGTCCTTATTGAACTTTAGACTAATCCTGGTTTAGTCTAAACCCTGTTTGTGCAACCAGGTAAAAACAAGATCTCGCCTCCGGCCTTTGATGTTAGCAGTTATAACAACATCTTATTGGTGCACTTGGTTACCTTCATCCAAAGACTGGTTAAAGCTAGAGTAGGCAACTTCACATTGTTAAAATTCACAGACAGAAAGTTGTTATACAGTATTTATTTCACAGATTAACTAAAGCTGGATTACCTCCATTTACAGCCAAGAACCCAAACTAATACTGCAAGCGAGCAGAATGATGCAACAAAATTAAATTGCTCCCAATGTAATCGACATCGACAAACAAGCAGCACTGTGCAATTGCATCATAAACTATTTTGTTGATCATAATGGCACAATATAGTTTTGTTGCAATGCACCGCTTGATTGTAGCATATACTTTGTGGGAAGAAAAAAATTACACTTGTACCAATTTCACAGAGCAACACAACATGTCAAACCAATTAAAACAGATCCAGGATAGATTCTTCAAAAAACACATACGTTTAAGGGTTTTAACTAATAGCACTAACAAATTAAAATAGCTTAGTAAAAAAAAAAAAAAAAATTATATGACAATAACAACATAAAAAGAGCAAGCTGGAATTTAAAGCATCAAATCAACTAAACATCTTTTTCTATCAATATTTAATCACCTAAACAATGGACTAAGAAGGTATATTACATCCAGGCTTCTCAAGAGGATTTTTATGGGAGAGTCTATAGCACTTAAGATAATTGTAAAGTTTTTACGTTGAAGGCCATTGAAAATGCTGCAAGGCAGAATGCTGAGCTGAGGGCCGCACGGAATACTGAGAACTAGACGGAATCTTCGATCAGACGGAACACTCACAATGTGACTAAATCTTTAACATTATTACACTTCAGCTGCCATCTTCACATGAAGGGGACGATTTACAGTGATTATGGATTCAAATATACACAAGAAGCAAACTGGTTTTGGGCTGGTAGTGCAAAAAACTATTTAGCTGAAGATGACGTTCAAGTGTGGTGGTGTTATTTCAAATAGCCTCACAAAAAAAGAAATAAAATTGGAACCAGTCAATATCCATTTTCTTTTCTATTCTATTTAAGAGTGACGCTCACAAAAACATACCCAGGATCAAATTTTACCCAAAAACCAAAGAAAAAAGAAAATTATATTTTACATAAAAAAAAACAAAGCCTATTTTAATGACCGTTAATATTTCCCTCCGAAAATTCATTTTTCAAGATTAGTTTTAATGGTGATACCCACTCCTTTAAAGTTCACTTCCAGAACAAAAATTCACAGATAATTTACTCACCCCCTTGTCATCCAAGATGATCATGTCTTTCTTTTTTCAGTTTTTCAGAAATCATGTTTTTTGAGGAAAACTTTTCAGGATTTGTTTACATACAGTGGACTTCAATGGTGCCTGCGAGTTTGAATTTCAAAATGCAGTTTCAATGCAGCTTCGAAGGGCTCTAAACGATCCCAGCCGAAGAAAATACGTCTTATCTAGCAAAATGATCGGTCATTTTCTAAAAAAAATGACAATTTATATACTTTTTAACCTCAAATGCTCATCTTGTCTAGCTCTGCATGAACTCTGTGTATTCCAGTTCATGACAGTTAGGGTCATTTTCTTCTCTAACTTCTCTAACAAAATCGTCCTACACGAATCATCCTGGGATGGATTAGAGCCTTTTGAAGCTGCATTTAAACTGCATTTTGGAAGTTCAAACTCGCGGGCACCATAGAAGTCCACTATATGGAGAGAAATCCTGAAATGTTTTCCTCAACAAACATAAATTCCTATGGACTGAAGAAAGGAAGACATGAACATCTTGGATGACAAGAGAGTGGGTAAATTATATGTAAATCTTTGTTCTGGAAGTGAACTTCTCCTTTAAATAGTGCAATTTTATTTATTTTATACAGTTTTTTTTATTAAATCACCATAAATTATCTCTACACAAATCATGCCATGATGTATAAATACTCAATATTTTTTTCTGACATTAATTTTTTTCCCATTATGACAATGAGGATTGGGGAAAATGTGTTCACTTTCAGAACAAAAAATTACAGCTAATGTACACAGCCCCTTGTCATCCAAGATGTTCATGTCTTTCTTTCTTCAGTCGTAAGGAAATGATGTTTTTTGAGGAAAACATTTCAGGATTTCTCTCCAAATAATGGACTTCTATGGTGCCCCTGAGTTTGAACTTCCAAAATGCAGCTTCAAAGGGCTCTAAACGATCACGGCCGAGGAAAGAAGGGTCTTAGCTAGCAAAACTATAGGTTATTTTCTAAAAAAAAATTAAAATTGATATACTTTTTAACCTCAAATGCTCGTCTCGTCTAACTCTGTGTGTACTTTGTGTAGAGATTAAAAAGTAAATAAATTATAAATTAAAAAAAAAAAATAACCGATCTTTTCGCTAGATAAGACCCTTCTTCCTCGGCTGGGATCATTTAGAGCCCCTTGAAGCTGCATTAAAAATGCATTTTGGAAGTTCAAACTCGGGGGCACCATAGAAGTCCATTATATGGAGAGAAATCCTGAAATGTTTTCCTCAAAAAACATTTTCTTTTTTACGACTGAAGAAAGAAAGACATGAACATTTTGGATGACAAGGGGGTGAGTACTTTATCTGTAAATTTTTGATCTGTAAGTGAACTACTCCTTGAATTCTAATTAAAAAAAGTAATAATTCAAAACATTTGATTAGTCCAAAATAAGCTTGAGTATTTTTTGAATTTTGAGGAGAAACATGACCTGCACAAGTTCTTGATAAGATTCAGTGAAATGCACCCTGTTCGCTTTTAAAATGATAACTGCTTTAGCAAAACATCCCACCAAATGTTCTTCTAAGAAAGCACTGCGGACTTGACAAAAAATCCATAATAAAAAAAAAAATACATATAAAACATGACGCATGATATCTGTCATTGCTGAGTCTCCTTCTGCTCTATCCATCTTTAAAGTGAGAGAAGAGCAGGCGGATCGCGTTAAGACGGGAAGAGGCCAGATCGCACAGCTGAAGTGCCATTACTGGCTCACCCCAGTCTTCTGCTGCACCGGGACGGGAAGGGGAGCGCAGAGCAGCCATTACTTTTTTAGTGATTGTAAAAAGTTCCAAAGGTCTTTGATCACCTGCAAGAAAACAAACGGGGGGAGAGAGAGAGCGAGAGAGAGAGAGAGAAGAAGACAGAGAGGGGAGGGGGAAAAGGATGAGTTGGTAAAGTTGGAATGGAGTTTCTCTGATGTAGCGACTCATTTGGATGCTTAATAATTAGAGCCGTGTGAGTCAGTTTGGACGAAAAGCTCCACATTAGCGGTGCGTCTGGGGTATAACTACAGCGCCGAGCCCAGAGGAAGGGGGTGCAGTCGTTGTACATACCAGAGGGTATGACTAGTGCCTCTCTTTGACAAAGACATGTCTCACACCTCTTTGCCTGCTGCGCTCCCAAAGCCATTTTAGCTTGAAAACACACTCACACACACACATACACACACGCTCCACCCGTTGTACATCTGAGAGGACACCTGCGCTGCAAAGTCTGACACGCTCCAGCCTTGTTTCTAGAACAGACGCACAGGGCGCAATGCATCAAATAGCTCATAACTCATTACCGACCAAAACATGAAAACATCTAAACTCTGTTCCAAATCCTAGTGAGCGGACTTGCTGCATACTTTTGAAGGCAGCATCCTAACTGCAATGGGACCTCAGAAGTGATCTGGAAACAGCTTCATAGGCAGCAACGCATATAAATAGCACTTGTCAAGTAATGCGCAACGGAGACTCGACTTAACTGAAATGCTAAAAATACGTTTTGACGTCTACAAAAATACAAAACGTACAAAAATTTGATACAAAAATAGTCCATTTTAATAGTTTTCGGCATTGAATGAAATGTGAGTATAGTTACATTAGCAGTCAAAAGTTTTTGAACAGTAAGATTTTTAAACGTTTTTTAAAGAAGTCTCTTCTGCTCACCAAGCCTGCATTTATTTGATCTAAAATACAGCAAAAGCAGTAAAATGTTAAATATTTTTACTATTTAAAATAACTGCTTTCTATTTGAATATATTCTAAAATGTAATTTACTCCTGTGATCAAAGCTAAATTTTCAGCATCAAAACTTTTGACTTGTACATATTTTGGAACATTTTTTTCTTCTGTTTTCCCATTTCTACAAATAGTGGTCGACTGATATATTGACCAGGGTCGATATTAGACAGTAAACATATAGACAGAAAATAGGAGTTTCCGTGCTCTTGACACTCATCAGCCAAACAGGAAAGCCAATGTTGATAAATTAAAATAAAGGGACAAACATCAGCCTATGAGTTTTTCCTCACTGCACAAAAAAAAGTGTCAGAAGAGGGACTTTTACTTGACAATGTTAAGAACCCAGTGCCTGAGTGCAGTCCTGTCTAATAAATAAAAAGCATATGCTGTAATACTCTCTCCGTATACTACATTGAGCAAATATGCATTTTAATATTGGATATCTTTGATCTATCAAATAAACATTTAATGCAAAAAACCCTGCAACAGAATCCAGCTGTTAGATCTTTTTTCTTCAACCTCTTGATTTGTGAAAAATACTACAGTAGAACAGGATTACAAAATCTAGTTACTATGTAAAGCATAAATCTGTCTATTTTACATTTTTAGGTTGCTTATTAATAAATATTCAACTTATGATTACTGCTGATGCCTCTAATAATTATGTGTTTGATTTTTAATTTAGTTTTTTCATTAGTTTAGTTTTTAAACAATAGTTGAGTTAAATAAAACTACCCAGAAGATTGGGTTAAACATTTTAAACTAACCGGTGGGTCAAAACAACCAAATCGCTGGGTTTGTCCATATTTCACCCAGTGCTGGGCTGTTTTTAACCCAGCATTTTATAGACCGCTTGGCGGTTTATACCAAAAATCTGTATTAGGAATCTGGCGGTTTTACTATTATGCTCTATTACAAAGTCTTTGTTTTGTTTTGGGGTGCACTAGAACACGCTCTCATGCTTGGTGATTTGAAAAACGCATTATTTTTCACATAATTTACATTACAATAGCTTTCTTCCCAGCCTGGCACAACTAGCTCGATTAGTTCCGGGTTTGATGAAGGCCCGCCTTCCGAAAAATGAAATGTGTTGTGATTGGTTAGCAGTCCTAACAGCTTAGACACAGTTTCAGTCCTGCCACGCCCCTTCCCAAAGCAGCAAGTGTCATGTACAACTGCGCAAGCTAGATTAAAGTGATTCTTATGTTTTAAATATGGATGTTTTTCTTACAAAAACACATTGGTTTGCTACAGGAGGCTTTTGTTATTTTTACTTATTTATAATGCATTATATGGAGGTAAGATGAAAAGAAAATCAGTTAATTCCTCTCAGAGATACATTCATATAAATCCCCACCCCAATGAACTGAATTTTTATTTTTATTTTTACATACAGTGTGGTTAAATTTAATCTGGTTTACTATTAGAATCTGTATATTTCACCCAGCACTGCTACCTTACTCTAGATATTGGCTATCAAAGGAAATCCATATCACTCAACAACTATCTACAATTCAGTCTAGTCTGTTTGGAAAAATAAAGGTTCCAAAAGGGTGTTTTTGCAGTGATGCCATAGAAGAACTATTTTTGGTTCCCCAAAGAACCTTTCAGTGAACAGTTCTTAAAAGAACCATTTTGAAGAACATTTTTAAAAATCTAAAGAACCTTTTTTGACACTAAAGAACCTTTTCTGCATTTGAAAGGTCCCATGGATGTTCAAGGTTTTTATAAAACCATCAATGCCAATAAAGAACCTTTATTTTTAAGAGTGTAGATATGCAGCTCGCTAGGTTTTGGAACAGTAATTAATGGAAACAATAAGCAGGTGAATGCAAACATAAAAGAAAACTTTAGTGCAAAAAAACAACAATAATAATAATGGCATGATGAAGTACTTGCACTACCTACAAACTGATTTTTAAAAGTAATGAAAAAAGAAGTCAAATATTTTAATGTGTGTTCCTGCAGCTCAAAATGTAGACACCAAAGTCATGGGTTTGATTTCCAGGAAACTGAGAAATATGTCAACCATGAATGCAAGTCGCATGGATAAAAACATCTGCCAAAAGAATGAATTTAAATTTGAAATATGCTTAAATGAATAAAAATAAGATCACAGCGAAAAAATATTAGGGTACAGTGAGACCTGGATGTGTTTTTGTTAGATCCACCCCACTGGTACCACTAACACACACACAGACACTCACACTGACATTTGCACTCTCTCGTGAGTAATTCATCCTGAGAAAAGAGGAGCTACAGCAGACATGATAGTGCGCTTTAGTTAAAAGAGAGATTTTTCTCTTTTGACCCAAACGTGGCCATTTGTGAGGGCTGCTTTAGACTACTGCAATATTTTAGGTCAACACCCAGCCTGACACATACGACTGCAAAAAAAAAAAAAAAAAAAGCTCTAGACTAAAAGAGACAGCGAGAGAGGAATGAGTGAAGGAGGGATTTAAATCACAGCTAAAGATGTCAGGCATGACAGCTCCCTCCTGTTCTTTTGAATGCCAAGAGGTCAATCAGTACATATTTCATTTGCTGATAAAAAAAAAGAGCGGCAGGAAGATCTCAATGCCACCCCCAACCGGCCCACTAAGACAAACAAGGCCTAAAATATACTCACATGCAAGTATTTAAACATAGATGTGAACATTTCACTTGTTTTTAAACTAGAGATCTGAATAATAACATCCATGTTGGCACAAACATTTCAAGGTAAATCTATCTATTTACTGATGTACTGATGGTACATTTACACAGCAACGATGTACTAAAAAGTTTTTCCTTTGTGTTTTTGAAAGTTTCACGCACAATGCTGTCAAAACAATCCTGTTCACATGAATTCCAGGAAAGCAACTAAAAAGCTGTATTATACATGCCAGACCCGTAGATGGCGATATCACTTTGAAACATTTGGTCGTGTAAATAAGCAATTTTTCAGCTTTTAGTTTAAAATGGTGTTGCGTAAATGCCTGCTAAACCTAAAATCATAAAAAAAAGCCGTGACTTTTTGACATGATCGACCCGAGTTCGAATCCGCCTTTCGCCAAACTCGCTCTTTTCACATCATATATCAGATCGAAATATATTTATTTTCAATAAAATAAACGAAATAACCGAAAACTGGAAAATAAAGTGCCTTAGGGGTGTTTATCAATTAGGGGTAGGTGTAGGCAGGGCTTTATTGTCCCAAAGAGGCATCCATTTAATAATTTTAATAAAAAAGATCATTTATACTCAATATATTGCATACTGTTTTAGAATGTACTACAATACTGAGGTGTGAATATCTGCCACTTGTACTAAATTGAATAAATAGCAACTACAATTATATATATATATATATATATATATATATATATATATAAACGGCTATTTTTGCTTTGTGGAAATAGTCTCTATTAATATTATTTTTTGACTTTAGTTTAACTTGATGTACTAACATAACTAAAACTGAAATTGAAATGTATAAAAAATATATACTGACAAATAAAACTAATAAAAATGCTAAAAAATATACAACTACATTTCTAAAACTTAAACTAAAATTAAAAAGAAAGCAAAAAGCATAAAAATATAAACTAAATCCTAAACTAAACAAATAAATGTATTTTGTATTTTACTTCAGTTACTTGCCTAGTTAACATTTCCCATTTACCTTAAGTTCAACTTGCACTTAAATAACTAAAACTGAAAAATAAATAAATAAATAAAAATGATACCAACATACAAACCAAAAATTATTCAGACACCAGATATACTGATAAATAAAACTATTAAAAATTACAAAAACACAACTAAATTACTAAAACTTTAATATCATTAAAATGAAAATTTTTTTTTTTTAATTAATTATATATATATATATATATATATAACTAATTCCTGAAACAAGACAAAATATAAAAAACTAAAATGTATTTTATTTCAGCTACTAGCCTAGTTAACATTTCCTTTTTACCTTAAGTTTAACTTGTACTTAAATAACTAAAACTGACAAATAAATAAATAAATAAATAAAAATGATACCGACATACAGTTAAACCAAAAATTATTAAGATACCAAATATAATTTTTGATATTTTTTTTTTTTACTGGTGGCTACAGGACACTATCCCTCAGTTTCACAGACAAGGCTTAAGCCTAGTCCTAGACTAAAATATAAATCTAAGCTGTTTCAACTAAAAGAAACTTGCACTGACTGATCTTAAAATATATCAGCACCTTTTTTTTGTCTCAAGTTTTTTTTTTTAAGCATGTTTTTAAAAATTATTTAAATGTCCTAATTGAACTGTGGCCTAATCCTGGCTTAGTCTAAGCCCTGCCTGTGAAAGCAGGCCTATAGTTCATTTATGTAAATGAGGACACCCAAAAATTCTTCATACAGTGAACTTTCTAAAACTTTGGGACCAAAAATTTGATTTGACACTTTGACCTGGCCTGCTTTGTTACATACTTTTCTATCAAAGTTATCCAACATTATCAAGATGAATTTGTTCTGACACAGTTTAACTCTTAAGTTCTTGTCATATTTATTACCATTTTCTACTAACTAAAGCAAATAAACAGTGATAATATGAGAAATTTCGAAGGTGTCTGAATAAATGTTGGTTTGGCTGTAATTCATTTGTGATTATCAAGATGAATTTGTTCTAACAGTTTGAGTTCTTGTCATATTTTATTAGCATTTTCTAAACTATAGCGAATAAACTGATAATGTGAAAAATGTTGAAGGTGTCTGAATAAATGTTGGTTTGACTGCATTAAAGAAAACTAATGTAAATGATACAAACACAACAAACAACACTAAAACTTAAAAACATCAAAACAAAATCTAATTACATTTTTTTTATAAAAACTATATTAGTATACCAATGATACTAAAATAACATAACTATGTTGAACTGGATGTAGTTAAGTTTGCCTTTGCATTATAGAGTACATTTCTATCCTGATGCTTTTGTATCTCTCCGCCGGCTGAGGAATGTCTCAACTTCTAAGCTGAAGAGTGTCTTAATCTTTTAAGTGGACATTTCTTACATAAAAGACCTCTTAGAAGTGTTGATAAATTTTGTCAGGGCCATACATGCTTTTTATGCAATGTGCGAACACTAGAAATACTCCAGCCAGAGGGTGACAGTGCTTTATGAAAGCAGCGATACTCACTTGTTTATCGGAGATCTTGAAACAGCTTCTAGCGTAGTTCTCAAACTTCTGTTCCGTCTTTGGAAGTGGCCTCCCCTGTTTCAGAGAAACATATTTTTGTAGAAATGAAATGGCCCTTTTTCATCACTTGTGTCTCTCTGCTAAGTGTTGAGATCATCCTGACTCGGAGCCAGCGCGCTGCTGCTGTGATGAACAGGGTGAGTCGTTGGGTGTTGGACGCACTTCAGTGAACTCACATTTTTTTGTGGCCTTTACAGTAATTCCAGTTCCCCTTATCTACAGCAGACCGAATGAAATCACACCGACACAAATCATCATATCTGCTCAACACAATCCATCCGCCGTGTCCTTCCAGTTTTAAACCAGATTGTAGTGAGTGGGGCGGGGCCGAGAGCAGTGGGAACAGAGCGAGGCCGGTGGAGTTAATGATAATGAGCGACACCTGCGCCACTCACCGGTCTCGAGTCCCACTGAGGAGCTCCGGAAGGATAAAAGGAGGAGTGACGACAGCGTAGGACGAGAGAGGACCAGGCCTGGACTTTATTTTGTGTTATGTGTGCGGCAGTCGTCCGTGAGGGGCTGCCGCTTTACTTTTGTGTTTGTTTATTTTATTAAAGTGTTTAAATGTTTGCCGGTTCCCGCCTCCTTCTTCCGACAGTCTACGAACTTTGTTACACTGGTGCCGAAACCCGGGAAGAAGGAGGGACACGCTGTCAGAAGAAGCCCTCGCTGCCGAGGGGGATCGCGGTGCTGAGGATCGGGCAGCACAGAGAAGCGGAGATCGCCAGAGGCTGCCCGAGGCAGTGGTACTGGAGCAAGGAAATGTGGACGGAAGGCTCACTGCCGTGCTCCGGGGTCGAGGAGGAGTGGTTAACGCCCGAGAGGGAGCGGAGGAGTTGGCGCCGTTTGCCAGGAGGCCGGAGTCTGCTGCCGTCCGCCATGATTGGGGAGGAGCAGAGAACGGGGACTCACTGCCGGCTGCCCTCAGACAGGGGGAACCCATCATCTTTCCGCCAGGAGGCGGAGTAGCATCGAGTGGGTCCACCAGAGGATGTCCAGTGCCATTGCATGGCACCACGAGTGGAAACTTCTCGGACGGTTGAGGACCGAGTGGCAGTGTGTCGGGGAACCAGACCAATTTTTTTTTTTTCTCCTTTTTCTTTGCTTTCCTCTCTCCCTCTCTCGTCGCTGTCTCTCCTCTCCTTCCGTCTCCTGTTCTCTCGCCCCGTCTGTTTACCTCCAGTTCACCCCGGGAGTGGGGGGGGAGTAGAGTGCAGTCTCGAGGGTACCCCCCGGCCTGCGAGGGGTGATGGGGGTATGTAGTGAGTGGGGCGGGGCCGAGAGCAGTGGGAACAGAGCGAGGCCGGTGGAGTTAATGATAATGAGCGACACCTGCGCCACTCACCGGTCTCGAGTCCCACTGAGGAGCTCCGGAAGGATAAAAGGAGGAGTGACGACAGCGTAGGACGAGAGAGGACCAGGCCTGGACTTTATTTTGTGTTATGTGTGCGGCAGTCGTCCGTGAGGGGCTGCCGCTTTACTTTTGTGTTTGTTTATTTTATTAAAGTGTTTAAATGTTTGCCGGTTCCCGCCTCCTTCTTCCGACAGTCTACGAACTTTGTTACACAGATATTACTGCACAACATGATATTCATCTCGTTTTCTAGTTTCTGCGGTTTTTAAGAAGCGCACAGCTAGCGTAAAGATGTCTTACAGGAACCTAACAGGTTTTTTTATATTGCCACAGACAATAATGTACTAGCCCCTTAGTATATGCACTACCATTCAAAAGTTTGAGGTCAGTTTTTTTTAAGAAATTAATACCTAAATTGACAGTAAATACATTTTTAATGCTACAAAAGGTTTCTATTTAAATTTTCACACTTTCTATGCATCGAAAAATTCTGATAAATCAAATCAGCATATTAGAACGATTTCTTAGGAATCAAGTGACAATGAAGACTGGAGTAATGATGCTGAAAATTCAGCATTGCATCACAGGAATAAATGATATTCTAAAATATATTCAAATAGAAAACTGTTATTTTAAATTGTAATAATTTTTCACAATATTACAAATTTTACTGTAATTATGATCAAATAAATGCAGCCTTTGTGAGGCTTTTTTCCAAAACATTAAAAATGTCTACCAACCCCAAACTTTTAAACAATAATGTAGGTGGTGCTGACGAGACAAGAGAGTTTTGCATACAGTTGAGGTCAAAAGTTTACATACACATTGCAGAATCTCCTAAATGTTAATTATTTTAACAAAATAAAAGACATCATACAAAATGCATGTTATTTTGTATTTAGTACTGACCTGAATAACACAGGGGAAAAAACATACGGTAGTTGAATGTATACAAATGACCCTGTTCAAAAGTTTACATATGCTTGATTCTTAATACTGTGTTGTTACCTGAATGATCCACGGCTGTTTTTTTTTTTTTTTTAATTTTTTAATTTAGTGATAGTTGGACACCCATGTAAGTATCTTCTGTAGCTTCTGAAGGGCAGTACTAAATAAAAAAAAAATGATATTTACGCAAAATAAGAAAATATACACAAAAGTTCAAAAGTTTACACCCCCGGCTCTTACTGCATTGTTTTTCCTTCTGGAGCATCAGTAAGCATTTGAACCTTCTGTAATAGTTGCATATGAGTCCCTCAGTTTCCTCAGTGTGAAAAAATGCATCTCAAAATCATACAATGACTGTTGGAAAGAGTTCATATAAACAAAAATGCTGAAAAACCAAAGAATTTGTGGAACCTGAAGGATTTTTCTGAAGAACAGCGGGCAGTTTAATTTTTCAGGACAAATGAGGGACTCATGAACAACTATAACTAAACAAAAACACAGCTGTGGATCATTCAGGTAACAACACAGTATTAAGAATCTTACTTTTGAACAGGGTCATTTTTTATAAATTCAACTATTATTTTCTCTTGTGGACTATGTGTAAATGTCTTTTATGTGAAATATCTTATTCAGGTCAGTACTAAATAAAAAGCAACAACATACATTTTGTATGATCCCTCTAATTTTTCTGTAAGGTGTATGTACATTTTTGACCTCAGCTGTATTTTAAAATGAAATATTGCATATATTAAACTTATATCTGCTTATGGTGTTGCACTAGTTCATTTTGACAAACTGAGGAATGAATCGCAGCTGGTTTTCGACAGTATATCAGTATAGTTCAAAGTATAATACACATCACTATTATAGCATCACTGCATGGTGTGTTTGCATGCAGTCATTTAACATTTAAAGGATCAGCACCGCTTTCAAAAACATTGCCATGTAATGAGAGACTCACAAAGCTCTTATGGATCTGAGGATGTGAGGATGAAGAGGGTTAGTGGTCAGGGGTACTAAGCGAATTCATGCATTTGAGAACTGATTGAGGAAGTGAGCAGGTAGACTCAGAAAGACTGGATAATCCTGATATGATGAAGTCATATAGCTGGTCATTCCCCCTCCGGCCTTTAACGCAGACACCTCATTAACATTTGACCATCTCATCATCTGCTAAGTCGCCTTACTTATTACTGTTAACACACAGCATGTGTGTATGTTTGTTTGTATGTATGAATGTCAGGGCTGAAGCATGTGTGTGATTACAGAACAGAAACGCATCCACATGTAGCAGAGAGACAAATATAGATGAGAAAGGGAATATGTTGAGCATTTGTACCTCTTTAGCAGCTGATGAAAGTTTGCTTTTGAGATCACTCAGGTTGGGAGTGTTAGGAGACTTCCCAGAAGGCCCTGCTGCAGATTTGTCTTTTACTTTCTGTGGTGTCTGTAAATCAGAAAAATGAAATTCTGTTAATCTGGATAAGCTTAAATTAAATCAAGTTGCTTTTATTTATATACCGGTAGCACATTATACAACACAAATAAGTTTGAAAACAGCTTCACATTAAAGTGGAAAATAACACAATCAGTGACGGAAATGCGGTTCAATGTTGATTCAGTTGAGTTCAATAATAGCGATGTTGCAAAATTTGTCAATTATGAACAAATGTAATTCAGTATAAAGGATCTCTACAGCAGACAGCAGTGTCTTCCTTTAGTTCAAGTTCTGGTTTTGTCCGACAGCATCAGATATGTTGGATATTGACAACAATCCAAAAAAACGTCATTTTCATTCGTAACATACACTGGCAGGCTCCTTAATAACCAGCGGTCTAGTCTGGCCCATAGACTTCTCCACTAATGACAGCACTCTTTGACAAATTTGGAGGGGTACAAATGATCCTTTTATTGCTTCCATGCAGGAGAAGACAAGCCCGAAGCTCTTAGATGTGGTGGGGGGACGGGACGCTCTGCCAAGAGGAGGAATAAATGTCTTGATGTTCAGTGATAAGACTATCATGTCCAAACACCCTTATGTTACACACAGATCAATAACTTTATGCATCAGCACCATTACAACGATTACTCACTGCACTGTGGCCACAAAAACACTTTTAACTATGTTAAAGTCCATATAGGATGACAACCAAGAACTCCAAAGAGGTCTTCTCAGACATAAATTCACTTTTCAGAGTCATTTTTTGCAATTTACTGACTAATTTGCAAGAAGAAACTAGTTTCAGAGCGCCATAACCTCAAATTTGTATATTATATTAAAATATTTAATGGCTACAGTGCTTATTTCCCAATAAAGATTTAATCATAATTGGAAAAAGAGAGGAAATTTAGAAATTAATGTAATAATTAATTCTTATCCTTTCCATGCGTTGTAGTACTCCTGTGAGCGTGCATTGAAGACTGACACTGAAGAGAAGAAATTGTTGTATAAATTTGTTATTTTTGCACACAAAAAGTATTCTCGTAGCTTATTAACATTAAGGTTGAACCACTGATGTCACATGGACTATTTTAACAATGTCCTTACTACCCTTCTGGGCCTTGGACTTGTCAGTTGCGTTGCTGTCTATGTAGGGTCAGAAAGCTCTCAGATTTGATAAAAAATATCTGAATTTGTGTTACAAAGATGAATGAAGGTCTTACAGGTTTGGAATGACATGAAGGTGAGTAATAAATGACAGAATTTTCATTTTTGGGTGAACTATCCCTTTAATGTGATGCTTATTTGTACTTGTACATAAATGAAACAGATATATTATCTGTAATAGTAGAATGTCTAACAGACAGAATGTGTTTTTAATTACACAATAACCTGGTTTATACATTTCCCCACAATAAATCCAGTTTGTTTTAATCTTGTACACTTCAACTTACTAAACCTTTTTTTTTTTTCTTCATATATTTTAGCCATATTCTAAGGATGCTAATTGTTTCACATGAACAGATTTATGCTGATTCTGAGCTGTCTGAATGGATGCACTTTGGAAATATGATTATTTAAATAAAATTAAATAGATGCAAGTTATTAATATAAACGATGCCATGATTTTTTTGCCTGAGTGGATGTTTATTACCCTTTTCATTTATGACTGACTGACAACTATGCATCAAATTAAGGTTCAGGTCCAACAAATTATTTTGGTTTTTCTGCATTTTGTGTATTCGAACCCTTTACAAAAATGACTGTATGATTTTGAGATCCATCTTTTCACACTGAGGACAACTGAGGGACTCATATGCAACTATTACAGAAGGTTCAAACGCTCACTGATGCTTCAGAAGGAAACACAATGCATTAAGGTCCAGGGGGTGAAAACTTTTGGACAGAATGAAGATGTGTAATTTTTTCTTATTTTGCCTAAATATCATATTTATTTTCATTTAGTACTGTCCTTCAGAAGCTACAGAAGATACTTACATGTTTCCCAGAAGGCAAAATAAGTTACATTTACCCTGATCTTTAAATTCCAAAAGTTTTCACCCCCCAGCTCTCAATGCATAACTTTTCCTTCTGGAGCATGTTTGAACCTTCTGAAATAGTTGCATATGAGCCCCTCAAAATCATACAGTCAATGTTGGAAAGGGTTCAAATACACAAAAATGCTGAAAGGCCAAAGAATTTGTGGGACTTTAAGGACAAACAAGTGACTCATTAACAACTATCGCTAAACAAAACAAAAACAACAACACACAGCTGTGGATCATTCAGGTAACAACACAGTATTTAGAATCAAGTGTATGTAAACTTTTGAACCGGGTCATTTTTATAAATTTAACCAATTTCTCTAGTTGACTATATGCAAACATCTTTTATGTGAAATAACTTATTCAGGTCAGTATGCATTTTGGTAAAACAGTTACCATTTTGCAGATTCTGCAAGGTGTATGTAAATATTTGACTTCAACTGTAATTTTATATGATATTTAAATACATACATTTTAAATTAAAGCTTAAATGTGTTCCTGTGAAGGATTTTTCAGGTTTTGGACACAGTTAATGTTTGAAGTCAGTTTACCTCAAGTACACACAGGTGCTGTAGCAGATGCTGGAAGCATGTCCTGTGACCGCTTGTGATCGTGTTTCACAGGGCGGGCCTCTGATTTTCGTGACTACATCGGATGGTAATTTTCTTTCAAAGCCAGCAAAGTTTACCAGGTGTAAACAGGGTCTGTGTTGGTGCTTTGAAAGGAAAATATTTTATGTGCTCGCTGATGCTCTGTCACAGTATAGAAGGTCTGAGAGATTGTGAGGGCAAATGTCTGTATTATTACAGCTTCACTAAAGAATCTGGTGTCCACCCTCTAAAAGAGCAGGTCTGTATTTGTGTGTGCTCATTGGGCACAGGTGTGTGTCCAGCTTTCAGCAGAGAGATACTATCCCTCTGCAGACTGATATAAGCTCTCTCACACACAGACGCACACACACACACACACTGGCCTGTCCATGCATGCAGCCCAGCCAGGAATCCACAATGATTGTAGGGTTACACTGATGGACAGAGCCTTGTTTTACACAGTAAGTGAAAAGATGGAAGTAGAAAGAAGAAATGGAGATGTAAAGCATGAAGACTGGCATATGTGAATATATGAATGCTTCAAATGACCTCAAAGACCTTTAAAGTGAACCCAACTGAGACATTAAGACATTAAAGGTCCATATACACTGCTATTCAAAAGTTTGGGATTGGTAAGATTTTTAATGTTTTTTAAAGAAACCTCTTCTGCTTAAAGCCGAATTAAATTAAATTAAACTAAACTAAAGCTGCATTTATTTGATCGAAAATACAGAATAAAACAGTAATATTGCGAAATATTATTACAATTTAAAATAACGGTTTTGTATTTTAATATACTTTCAAATATAATTAATTTCTGTGATGCAAAGCTGAATTTTCAGCATCATTACTCACATGATCCTTTAGAAATAACTCTAATATTTTTATTACTAATGCTGGAAACAGTTGTCCCGCTTAATATTTTTTTGGGAAACTGTGATACTTTTTTTTTAGGATTCTTTGATGTATAAAATGTTTAATACATTTATTTTAAATAGACATCTTTTCTAACAATATAAGTATATACTATCACTTTTTATCAGTTTAACACATCATTGCTGAATAAAAGTATTAATTCCTATCAGAAATCATCAAATTATTGACCCTAACAGTATTTGAACAGTAGTGTATATTATTAAAAATGCTATTTTTTTTATGTTTTAGTCATAAAATAATCCAGAAAAAAGTTTTACATGTTACAAAAAATATTAAGCAGCACAACTGTTTTCAACATTGATAATAAATCAGCATATTAGAATGATTTCTGAAGGATCATGTGACACTGAAGACTGGAGTAATGACTGAAGAAAATTCAGATTTGCATCAGAGAAATAAATTATATTTTTAAAGTATATTTAAAAAGAAAACCATTATTTTAAATTGCAATAATATTTCACAATATTACTGTTATTTCAGTATTTTTGATCAAATAAATGCAGCCTTGATGAGCAGAGGAAACTTCTTTAAAATTCTTACTAATCCAAATAAATAGATACTGAATCAGTTGAATTAACTGTTATTGTTAACTAAAAAAATCATCTTCATTAATTAAAAATAACTGAAATTGAGCTTAAAATAAAATATAAATTGAAACATAAATATTAGATAAACAACTTAAACTTGAAAATTAGCATGACAATTAGTTAATTGCCTTGGAAACTAACTGTAATAAAATAAGCTGAAGTACTAAAATTAATATATACATACATATACATTATTACATTATACAATTACTAAAACTTCAACTAAAATTTAAATGAAAACTAAAAATATAAAATTAAAAGCTAATTCACAATATTAATAATTATATAAACGAATACTACAATAGTATATCAATAATGCTAAAATAACTAGGGATGCACCAAAATGAAAATTCTGGGCAGAAATGGAAACTTGAAAATTCCTGCATGCACTTGGCCGAAAAGCGAAACCAAAAATGCTTTAAAATAGTAATTTATTATTTTATTCAAATATATAAAATAATTTAGTAAGACTTATTAATTCAACTCAATAATTTTAATGATGAATGAAAAAAATACAAGTACCACATATACAAATACAAAATAACCACACTTTTACTGAAAGTAAAACAATAAAATTGGACATAAAATAATATTAATAATAATTATCAATAAATTATTTTTTATTCAGTTCTATGCAAATTCTACGCAAAATTTTTCAGTACATCCCTAAAAATAACAATATATACAGTAAGATTTTTAATGTTTTTTTAAAGAAGTTTCTGCTCACCAAGCCTCCATTTATTTGATCCAAAGTACAGCAACAACAGTAAAAATTTTAAATATTTTTGCTATTTAAAATGTTTTCTGTTTGAATATATTTTAAAATGTAATTTATTCCTGTGATTTCAAAGCTGAATTTTTTGTATCATTACTTTAGTCACACCTTCAGAAATCATCTGATATTCAGATTTCCTGCTCAAAAAAACATTTATTATTATTATTATGTTGAAAACAGCTGAGAATTTTTTTTTCAGGTTTCTTTAATAAATAGAAAGTTCAGAAGAACAGTACTGATATAAAATGGAAATCTTTTGTAACATTATAAATGTCTTTTGATCAAATACTGACTCTAAGCTTTTGAATTGTTTAGTGTATAATGTTACAAAAGCTTTTTTTTTTATTTCAGATAAATGCTGATCTTTGGATCTTTCTATTCATCAAGGAATCCTGAAAAAAATAACTGTTTTGATAAAAATAATAAATATAGCTGCAAGCAGCAATTACGGGGCCAAGCATTCAAATGGCAAAATGAGGAGCTAATGATGGCAGGAACAGCAAACCAACTGCAACAATAAGTAAAAGGAAGCAATTTTAATATAATTTTAGTCAAAATTACAGAAAAATTATGTAGAACGCCTACTGATATGATTTAATGCTTATTACGTTTGACCTACAGGTGGCGCTGTTATCAAATCGATGTGGTGTGTTAAGTGTGAGTTGACAAAGGTACACACAAAGTTTAGTGTCTTTATGTCAAAGCTTTGCAGAGATAAAGCCTCAGAGTCATTTTTTCATCAAGCCTAAAATTTATAGAGGCGCTCTACGAAAACGGTTCCATCTATCAACATGAAATCCATAACTTTTTGTCAGCACAGTCTGAAGATGAGGTTTTCAATATAAATCAAAATGGCGGACAGGAAGTTTGGCCAACTGTGGCATAATTGGTATCTATGTTGTCGGCATGACCCAAGAAATATTTTGAGACCAGTTTCATTACAATAGGCTAATGCTATCTACAGTTATTAGCATTTTTGATCATTTTAAAACTAATGGTTATTGAATGGTTCATTACTCTTGACCAATAGGTGGCGCTGCTACCAAATTGATGTGGTGTAATCAGTGTGAGGTGGTAATGCCACATACCAAATTTGGTGCAGATATCTCAAAGCTTTGCAGAGATACAGCTTCCGATGCGCTTTGGCATCTTTCCAGCAAATTCGTTGATGCGTTAAATGAAAATGGTTTTGAATATCAACACAAAATCCATAACTTTTTGTCAGCGTGGTCTGAAGATGATCCGAGTGAAATTTGGGTGAAAATCCAACTAACGGTCTAGGAGGAGTTCGAAAAAGTAGGTTTTCTACATTAATCAAAATGGCGAACAGGAAGTTAGGCCAATTTTGGCATAATTGGTATCAATGTTCTCGGCCTGACCCAAGGAATATTTTGAGATCACTTTTATTACAATAAACCATTTTTTTCAGAAGTTATTAGCATTTTTAGAAATTTCGTTATAACGTTTGGCCACAAGGTGGCGCTGGCCCTAAAATTTGTATGTACATTCAGGGCATGGTGCCGAACATTTTTGTAATTATTGTCAAAACGATACGCTAATCCGTTCTCAAGATACAGCATTTTAAAGCTAAATACAAAATGGCCGACACCCAAAATGGCTGACATGGGAAAATTGGATATGGTTTGACTCGGCATGCTCCTCCGAATCTAACGGGACGAGTTTCGAGATTTTTGGGCAAATCACTAAGAAGTTATAAGCAAACATAGTAAATTTTCATATCTCCTGACCATTAGGTGGCACCGTGATGAAACACTGCAGGTAGCCTCAGGTCATGCTTGTTATAACACACACCAAGTTTGGTTTCAATATTCCAAAGCGTTACGGAGATATGGCCTCACTTCCATTTTTGCACGCTTTTCGTATAATTAATTAGTGCATTATTCGAGAACGGTTTGTCCAATCGACTTAAATTCCATAACTTTTTGCCAGCATGGTCTGAAGATGATCTGAGCCTATTTTGGTGAAAATCAGACAAACCGTCTAGGACGAGTTCGAAAAAGTAGGTTTTACAAACAATTAATTATAGAAAAAAAAGTAAACCTTACGATTTTTGAAATTTGGTGTTCATTCGACTCGGCTCGGCATGACCCAGGGATTCGGAATTTTGATTTTATGGCTTACGGTTCAAAAGTTATCAGCAAAAAGAAAGTGAAATTTTGGGTAAGTGGTGGCGCTAGAGAGTTTGAGTTAGAGACTCCAAACTTTCTATGGTTAAAGTTGAGACTGTCCTCTATTAGTGTGCCAAATTATACAACTTTCCTGCAAGCGGTTCTATGGGCTGCCGTAGACTTGCGGCGGAATAATAATAATAAGAAGAAGAATTCTAACGGATACAATAGGTGCCATCGCACCTTCGGTGCTTGGCCCCTAATAATAAGTGTTTCTTGAACAGCAACTCAGCATATTAGAATGATTTCTGAAAAACCATGTGACACTGAAGACTGGAGTAATGATACTAAAAATTCAGCTTTGATATCACAGGAATAAATTACATTTTAAAATATATTCAAATAGAAAATATTTCAAATTTTGACTGTTTTTGCTGTAACTTTGGATCAAATAATTACAGACTTGTCTGCTCAACAAATCTTACTGTTCAAAAACTTTTGACTGGTATACACACAAACACATTTTAAACAGTTTGCATAAAAAAAATTTATGCAAATTAAAATTTCCCAGTCCTACTAATAAAAAAAAGCAATAGACTGAACCTGAGTCAACTTTTAAGGCCAAATAAAGTGTGAAAACAAAAAGAACTAAGCAGCTTCTTTTTGATCTGAGTTTGGTTCTTTAAAAAAAAAAAAAGCAAAAACACCAGAAAACCAAAGCATCTCTAGGCGCATCACGACATGCATCGTGTACCAGTTCAGCTTCAAGGCGAACAGGTAAACATCCCTCAAGAATGCTCCAGAACTTTTGGCCCTGCTAGATGAAAGAAGAAAAGTGAAGGAGGAACATAAAGTAATGGACAATGTCTTCCAGTCTTTCTTTGTAAGAACAAAATAAATAATCCCCTTTTCCTCGGTTGCGATTGACGAGCATGCGATAGATCAAAAGGTATCAGATTAAAGGACAAATGCACTCACAACACACACACACACTCAGGACTGGCAGAAGGCCAGAGAGGCCCGGTGTGGTGCAGTCATTATATAGCAGGGCGTTTTTGTGTGTTGGGAAAGGACAGCTGTAGAGTTAAGACAGCTGACAGACAGAGAGCGCAGCGAGCTTTTTAATCTACGCCAGACACTGATTACAGATGCCAGGGGACGGCACTTAATCATTAGCACGCTAGCATTTGATGTAATCAGCTGTCCTCAATACACACACACAAACACAAACGCCACTCTACTGAGCCATAATTGAGCGGGTAACTACAAAACTTTACTGACCTTTACGAACGATCTTGCGCATTGTTCGCAGCTCTATTACACTAATGCAGTTTTTATGTATTTGAGGACAGGTAATGGTCTGAGCAGCCTAATAGGAATTGACTTTACAAGTGTTTATACAGCCATCATCTCAGGCTCTCCTTGGCGTCCACTGCCAAAGCTACTATAGCATGCTCTGGCAGAGTTTTGACTAATGGCATAAGAACTCATTTAATCACACAAAACTACTCAGCCACTTCCTTTTCTTATTCTGACTATTTCATGGCATTGGGAATGGCAGGGAATGCATGAACTGATCAAATGTATACCCTAAATGCAATATAAGACACTTTGGATAAAAGCGTCTACCAAATGCATAGATGTAAATACACTATCTAATGTGAGACTTTTTCTCACATTATTTAATCAAAAATGCAGTAAAAAAATGTAATATTGTGAAATAGTATTACAATAAGATAATAACAATAATAATGCAATTTATTCCTGTGATTAAAAGCTGAATTTTCAGTATCATTACTACAGGTTTCAGCATCACACAATTCTTCAGAAATCATTCTAATTAGAGCTGTCCTTAACGATTATTTTGGTAATCGAGTAATCAGGGATTATTTTAACAATTAATTGTGTAATCAGTCCATTATTTTTTTAACAGTTAATCGCACGGTTGTTCTAACGATTAATTGACTAATCGGTCGGATGTTCTAGCGATTAATCGAGTAATTGGTCGATTGTTTTAGTGATCAGTCTATCGTTCTACCGATTAAATGAGCAATCGGTCAATTGTTTTAGTAATGGTCGATTGTTCTAGCGATTAAACGATTAATTGTTTTAGTAATCGGTCAATTGTTTTAGCAATTAATCTAGTAATCGGTCGATTGTTCTGGCAAAGAATTAAGTAATCGGTCGATTGTTCTAGCGATTAATCAATTAAATCGAACAATTGTTTTAGTAACCGGTCGATTGTTCTAGCAATTAATCGAGAAATTGGTTGATTGATTGTTCTAGCGATTAATCGATTACATCTGTCGATTATTTTAGTAATCGGTCGACTGTCCTGGCGATTAATCGAGAAATCGGTTGATTGTTTTAGTAATCGATCGATTGTTCTAGCGATTAATCGATTACATCGGCCGATTGTTTTAGTAATATGTCTATTGTTCTAGCGATTAATCGATTACATCGGTCAATTGTTTTAGTAATCTGTCTATTGTTCTAGCAATTAATCACGTAATCGGTCGATTGTTTTAGTAATCATTTGATTGTTCTAGCGATTAATCACGTAATCGGTCGATTGTTTTAGTAATCAGTCGATTGTTCTAGGGATTAATTGATTAATGGGTCGATTATTCGAGCGATTAAATCAAATAATCAGATCATTTTTGGTGGTAATAAACTTAGACCTGTGTTTGCGTAGGTTTATAAATCATTTACCTTACAATCTGATAAAATGGTGCACACTGTGTTCTCAGATGAGCGTTATGATAAACCCAAACTCAGCAATATGCAAAAATTTTGAGTTTGGGACGCTCCACACATGTAATTAGCATTTACTGTGATAGCTTATGTGAACTAGGTTTAATATATCATGAAGTCTTGGAAAACAGTCCAATAATGCGTTTAATGAATTCTCATCCGTGGAATGCACCACTTCTGTTTTTTTGGGGGGATTATGGGCAGTCAAATATATTTTTATAATTATTATTATTATGTACCTGAATTGAATCATACAATGGTGTTTTAAATTACAATATTGAAGTCTAAATATTTTTAGAGAATAAAGTCTAAATTATGAGAATAAAGTTGATATGTTATGAGAATAAAGTCAAAATGTTTTGAGAATAAAGTCTAAATTCATTTAAAACGTAGCAATTAAACTTAGGTCCCACTTTACATTATGTGGCCTTAACTACTATGTGCTTACATTTAAATTAATAATTTGGTACAATGTACTTATTGTGTACATACATGTTTTTACATTGTACTTATCTTTTTTTTAAAACCTGTATGTAATTACGTTTGTAATTAATTTCTGTAATTATCACTGTTGACCCATCCCTTACACCCTAATCCACCCTTAAACCTACCCATACCACCAAACCTGTCCCTAACCTTACCCATATCCCACTTTAATAGAAGCAAAAGTGTTTTGCAATGCAATATGACCACATTACATTGTACTTATTTTTATGTGAGTACATAAGGTAAGTACATAATAGTTAAGGCCACCTAATATAAAGTGTGACCTAAAGTTATATTATTTTGAGAGTATAGCCTGTGCATGCAAATGGCCCGGATTGGGGGCACCGGGAAAAGTTGCCAGGCCACCAGAATTTAAATATATGTGAGATTATTAGCAGAAATCATACCATATGGGGCAGTATGCTTGGAAATAATATTTCACATCTTCGATTGCATTCATTAGGTCTATTTGTAGTCCGCTTAGCCAAAATAATAGCAATAAGCTTTGTGCTTTTGGTACTTTTAATATAAAACAAGTCTCAGCTTGTCAGTTTTCTAGCAAAATACAAACAATGTGTCTTGCAATAATGTGTTTTTCACGCTCTTTAATGTGGCTGGATAGATCGCTATATTCATGTAAATCAATTGACTTTTCGATTACAATGAGAAATTTGTTTCATTAAATTATATGACTGATTCACATGCCGCTTAAACTGAGGTGAATACAGCGATCTGTCAAGCCACATTAATGTTGTTATTATCATTATTATTGTACATATTGTTCACATTTCACTATAAAACTGTCCGAATTTGAAAGCAGAGACTTTGGAATATCTCCCGGTGCTCCCAATCCAGGCCATTTGCATGTGCAAGGGCTAGAATATACTCTTAAAATATTAAAACTTTAATCTCGTAATTGCTACTAATTAAGTCTTGTAATTTTTACTTTATTCTCGAAATATTTCGACTTTATTCTCGAAATATTTCGACTTTATTCTCAAAATATTACAACATTATTCTCGAAATCTTAGATTTTGTAACATTTTTTAACATGGCAATAAAACGCTGTCGTAGAATCAAGGAATCGTGACAGCCCTAAATCTAATATGATGATTTGCTGCTCAAGAAACATTTCTTATTGTTATAACTGATGAAAATAGTTTAATATCTTTATGGAAACCATTATACTTTATGTTAGTCGCTGGCAAACATAAATCAACTGGACTTCAAGCATTCTATTCTTGTATACTTTATGACAGTTCACATGCCATTCACAGATGTAGGCATCTTACAGTTATGTCCCATACTATTGTACTAAACTTGTTTCTACATGCAAATACAGTCTCACAGAGCATTCCACAACTGCTCGTGCGTGTCAGTGTGAAATAAAAAGTGATTTTTCTTCATGTATTCATACAGATATACAGTTCTCTGTTGGGAGAGCGCAAAGTGTTAAGCAATGCAGCGTCTGGCCTGCTTTAATCACAGAGCACTCGGTTTCCGCTCGCCTCATGGCCCGCAGGGACTCCCAACACCAAGCCCTAATGATTTCTAATGGCAGAGGAGTGGCCACCGGAAACAAGGGTGCGGAGAAGGACGAGTAGGGGTGGCCGACCGGAAGCAGAAGTGTAAAAAGTGCCAAAGTTGGAGAAAGATGGGAGGATGTCTGCTTGACTGTCTAATCTCGTCAGGTGTTTTAACAACCACGTCTTGCACCAGAACATGGCCATTATGGAATTAGGTAAATGTGGGTGCACACACACACACACACACACACATCCCCCCCCGGGTGTTTCTATAACAGTAGGTAATTAGCGCTCCTCACGTCAGGCATCTAAGATGCTAATAACATGCTTACTGAGTCTTACATTGTTAGGTCAAGTGAACTGCCAGAAGGAACGATGGGAAACACATTTTGACATTGTTAAGGGATGTTTCAGGCATTGTGTGGGTGCTTATGTGTTAAAGGTGGTCTAGGTTTGAATGCCAAGACCAAAGGTCACCCTGTAAGGTTTAAACCTGTCCTAAAGGGGTGTGTTCCAGGGGTCAAAGGTCAGACAAATTTAAATAAGTGGTGAAAGTTCAGTCTCGCCTTTGTTTGTCACCTGCAAAAAACTTGCCCACTTAGGAAATTGGTCATTTGGTTTATGAAATCCCTTTCGGATGTTTAAAAGGCCAAGCCTGATGGACATTTATATTTAAATCTGGTAATTCCTCAAGCACTCAATAGTGCCACATTGACCACACTGACCATAACTGTCATTGGTTGATTCAAAACATTTATTTGAATCAAAAACGTATTTAAAAAAATCAGAATAAAAGACAAGGCTGAGTTTTTTAAGGACTTCTCTTTCCATAAAATGTAATCAAACCAAAAGTAGAATATTTGTACTTTAAAGTTTTAAAAAATCATTTTTGTTAGTTTTAGTAATTTTTAGCTTTTTTTTTTTTTTGCATGATTTTGTTAGTACTGAAATAAGACTAAAATAAAAACTAATAAATTATATATTTTAATTGCTTAATTTTTTTTATTAGTTTTAGTTTATTTAGTCACTGATTATGCATTGGAAGCTAGCTAAAGTAACTTTTGTATTTGTTTTAAGTACCAAATATGTTTATGGTTTCAGTTTTAGCTAATGATGATAACAAAAGCTTCTAAGTGCCCTTTGACATTTCCTTCTAAAATAAGCATTTTTAATAGGCTCCTATGTGTTTAGTAATTATACTTTAATGGCAATGAATAAGTTCTTTTCATTGCCATTAAAGTAAAATATCTGAACATAAACTAAGTAAGGAGCCTTAGAAAAATGCTAATTTTAGAAGAAAAGTTTAGACAGCACTTATAGGCTTTTGCATCTAAACTAAATTCATATATATGCATTTTTTTTCTGAAATCAATCTAACCTATAGTTTTTTTTTACATTTCACATTTAATCTTCAAATTTATGTAGAAACAACATGAAGGGCAGTATATTTTTAATATTGGTTAAATATATTTTTATGACTGAAGGCGAGTATCACTAATACAAATATCACTGATGTCTCTAAGAAATTGTTCTGTTTTTCCTAATATAGTATAGTTTAGATATAGTCATTCGACATAACAGAATAATTGAGAGCAATCAATTTTAAAGGCACAATATGTAAGTTTTCACAGCTAGAGGGTGCATACTCAAAATAAACAAAGAAACAAAGGCGTAGTTTGATGGCACCGTGATTCATGGGATTTGTGGATTTGTTGTCTTCATCCCCATAGCCGATAAAGTCTGATGGATGAGCTAATGTATTAAAGACTTATTAAGGTGACTGTAGTATGAAGCAGGGTGGTGCTAAAAGTCGTGGAAGCGAAATGAGAATGATGGAGCGATTGCTAATGAAGGACGAGCGTGATACATGGCTCGAAAGCAGCAGAGCTTTTATTATGCCACAGCTGACCGCTTCCGCTTCTTCCGGTCACATAAACACAGCTGTTTTATCATTCTAGACACTAGAGTGTGTTGAAAGTTCTGTTATAATGCTACTGTGTGTGTTTGTCAGTCTAAATAGTATGCATAACATATTAAAGTGTCTTTGGGGTTTCCATGTTTTCTACAAAATAAAACTGGAAAATAAAGAGTGTATGATGGCATTGGCAGGCGACGCAATGACACAGTCAGTTACACAAGCTAAAATTGCTTATTTCTTTGGATTTAAACATTCTTTGAAACATTTGGGATAATGTAGGTATACAAGTCAACAAATATATAACACTGTTCTAGTGGATTTTGAATATTTGGAAAAAAAATCGTAACATATTCTGGCTTTAAATATTTTGAACAGTGTTAAACTGGAAAAACGAATCACCTGCGTTAACATGCTAATTTTGACAGAACTAACATGTATATGTATATGTATGTATAATATATTAGTGGTGGGCATAGATTAATTTTTTTTAATCTAGATTAATCTCACTGTAATCTGGGAATTAATATAGATTAATCTAGATTAAAATGGCTAATTTGAATTCTGACGAAGGCATTCAAAATATGTGTGCTACCCAAATAATGACTAAGAGTAAGTCTTTGAGAACGGGTTTCTCAAGTCAGGTGGCGCATTAGACCAGGGGCTCATCTCCTGTTTCCAAAATGCATCACAAACTGCATGACAATTGCATTTACAACACAATTAACTATACAAACTCGTGTAACCAACTATTCCTACACTGCATGTACTTCTGCGTAAAAGGCTGCGCGACGTGTGTGTTGCAGTTAAATACACAGATTCGCATGGGCGTGGATATCTGCGTGCATAGTCTTCGGTTAAACTGTGTTGCTTTTAGAAGCATCAATTCAGTTGTTGCATATAGTTTAATGTCTTTATTTCGGGATTATCAAAGTAAATTATAACTCAAACTTGAGATTTTACTGGGGCAAGGGTCTAGCAACGCCCCTGCCCTGAAGCAAAACCCGGCGGCTTCATAGCTGCATCCATGTTAGCACGTCTCGTTTGATGTGGTAATTTCACAGTAGGCATACACACGGGTTCGAAGACTCGTTCTCGCCCCCTACAGTGCAATTCGGCTAGGTATACATCCGTGCTAAAATATCAAGGTGAAAGTCATCATAGCTTGCATAGTATAGACTTATCGCCCGATAAGAGTTTCACGTTAACGCCGATAACGGCCCACCACTAATATATATATATATATATATATATATATACACACATACATATACATATACATAGAGAAATATATGGTGAAAACCCCAACCCAACTTGTGCTTCTCTCTCAAGTTCACAATGTTCTTGCGTTCTGTGTGGATGACTGTTACTTCTCTGGATGTCTTTGAAGAACTCTTACTGAGCGTAGCGTTCCTACTCCTGTATCTTTCTGATTCAGCACCACAATTACAGTAAAAGAAAAAAAACTACATCAAAGAAAATTCAACCCCACACAACTCCATGTGCACCGGTCAAAGGAGGAAAAAATGTGATTAGAAGAAAGTCTGCTGAATGCATTTCAGATTCCCAACATCGGTCACCCTGCCAGAAGGCCGTGGCTTTGAGAGTAGTTTGTTGTTTTAAAGCAGACCACAAATGACCCTTCAAATTGGGCGCTTTGGGATTGTTGCCACCAGCAGCTAGTTAAGAGCGCTTCACCGTTTCCTTGCATGGGAAAACACAATGGCCCTTTTCCATGACCTAAAAGAACAGCTTTGAATGTCAAGATGTTTTTTCTCTAAAACGCTCGATTATTAAAAGTATATTAAGTGCATTCACTCTAAAAAAAGATACAGAAATAATGGCTTCGGGATCGTCGTGTCCTCCCGAGGCTGGGCGGTTTTCAGCTAATCACAGCTGGAGTTTTGAATGCTGTTGCACACATTTATCTTTAGGGGCACTGCTGGTCTAATTCACATTTTGCTTTTGGCGGTGTTGGCTGATCGTAAACAAAGACAGACCGTCTCATTATCCCGTGGTTTTCTCTGTGAGGCTGCCATGTCGTCGGCGTCCTAAACTGCACCTGGACGTTTGGTAAGAATTACCTCTGGCATCCACTGGTAGACTGGCTTTTGGTTGGCACGGTTTGGAAATGGGACTGAATACCAAAACCTGAAACCCAGACAGCTCCTACAACTTGCGGTGACCCAAATAAACTTACGCTGAAGTAGACCAGAGCAGTATGACACATACTGTATGACTGTAGAAAAATCCTTTGAATGTATATCCAAACTTGTTCATTTTCTTTAGAGTTAGTTTTTAGCCAAAGTGTTACATAATGTGACTGTTTCTGCACTAATGCCAAACTTAATTTGCATCCCTCAAATAAGTACATTTCATTTGAAAAAGAAACTTAGTGGATTTCCTTTTACCGGCCCCATCTATTCTGAAGTGTTGCTAACTTCGCTCAAAATAAATCATAACTTACCTGTGTTTGGGGCTTCCCTGATGTCCCCGCTTTCTTTTCTGAAGAGCCGTTCTGCTTATCTGCACTTTTCTTCTTCTCCGGGGTCTGGAAAAATGAACAGAGAGAAAGAAAACAGAGAGAGAGACATTGCAATTCCAGGTTAAAATAAGCAGAGAAAATATTTAACACGTGTCAAAGACGGAGCAGCTCCAGTCAGCTGTCATGCTCAGTGTTGGAATCATAACAGCGGATAATGTTTGTGAATTGAGTGATTGTGACGGCTTTGCTCTTCAGTGATGTAACACAATACGCTTCTCGGATGTTTTTTTCAGGCGGCTGTCAGAGAGCCTTGATGAAAGAGAGCAGTAATTTGTAGAAAGCGCAGCCTGTCTAGTCATGGCCTACAGGGGACCGCAGGACACTGCTCTATAACTCTATGCCCCAGAGAGAAAAACAGACAGTGAAAGAAAAGACAGACGAGTAAAATAAGGTTGAAATAGAAAAATTTGGATGAGGGAGTAAGACAACCCTTACACTTTTTATGAATCTATACACACACACCTTATACACACAAACATTTGGCTTTATAAACAATACTAATGTAATCGTGGTTGCACATTCACATGACATTGCTGTGCTACATGTTCACGAAAACTAATCGTTTGCATGCGTTTTTAAGCATTGTGGTTTAAAAAGTGATTCTAAGCCATTGCAATGCAATCAGACGCGGGAGTATTGAACTATTGAAGTTATTTGTGCCGCTTTGAACTGTTAAATACACACACTTGTATGTGTCAAAATGCCTGTCTTTGCAAGTATCCTCATAAACACAGTAATTTAGGTCTTATGTGAAAGCAAACAGCTGAGAAAGAAAACACACGTGTAAGAGTATATTGGATCCGGGCAGCTCTTAAAGTGACAGCAGTCTAATATTTCTGCTGTGTGTCATTCGTTGTAACTTTAACAAGAAGAAATGTATATTTAATTTAGACAGTGAAGAATATGCAGTGGGTTTTTTTTTTACATTTGATTAATTTATAAACTACTGTCAAATGTTTTTGAACAGTAATTTTTTTTGTCTCTTCTGCTCACCAAGCCTGAATTCATTTGATTCAAAGTACAGCAAAACAGTAAAATGTTGAAACTGTTTGAAATAACTGTCTTTAAATAAAAATGTTTTAAAACGTCCTTTATTCCTGTGATTTCAAAGCTGAATTTTTTAGCATCATTACTCCAGTCGCACGATCCTTCGGAAATCATTTTAATATTCTGATTTGCTGCTTAAAAAAACTTTATTATTATTATTATTATTATTATTAATTCCAATTATTATTATTAAGTTGAAAACAGCTGAGTTGAATTTTTTCAGGTATCTTTGGTGAATTAAATGTTCAGAAGAACAGAATTTATCTGAAATAGAAATCTTTTGTAACATTATAAATGTCTTTATCATCACTTTTGATCGATTTAAAGCCTCCTTGCTACAGTAAATAATAGTATTAATTTCTATCATTTAAAAAAAAAGTAATTAAAAAAATTATACTGACTCCAAGCTTTTGAATGGTATAGTGTATAATGTTACAATTTTTCATTAAAGAAACCTAAAAATATTCACTCATCTGTTTTAAATATTGATAATAATAATATTAAATGTTTCTTGAACAGCAAATCAACATATTAGAATGATTTATTTTGCTTTGATCACAGAAATAAATTACATTTGAAAATATATTCAAATAGAAAACAGTTATTTTAAATAGTAAAAATATTTCAAAACGTATTTTGGATCAAATAAAGGCAGGCTTGGTGAGGAGAAGAAACAAAAAAAAATCTTACTGTTCAAAAACTTTTGACTGGTAGTGTACAATGTATGTACCATTTCTTATTTAATTGTTCTACTGATTTTTTTGTGTCCTATTGCTTGTAATTATTTTCATATTCTTATTAAACCACTAACTGTTTACTTGTCTTCAGTGAGCTTGTTTTTTTTTTTGTTTTTTTTACTTTACATTTAAGCTAGTATTAGTTTTTTGAGATGTTGACATTGGCCTTATAAATAATATATTGTGATATATATCATTACCGTGAAATAAAAATACTCATATCATGATTTAAAGTTTCACAAAGGGAAGGTAAAAACAAGTTAAAGACCTGATGGGTCAAAGATAAAGAAAGAAAGAGAGAGTGAGAGACTGAAAAGCTGTGAGAAGAGAAGAAAGCATTCAGGATAGGGGGAGAGAGGATGAGAGAGGATGTGGAGTGTGCGACAGAAGTGCACGTCTGTCATCTCTCCTCAGGGCAGGAATCAGTCCTCACAGAGCAGGTATGTACCCGCTTTGATCTCTAAACACACACACAAACACACACAGTCACGCACTTTCAAATATTTAAATACACATACACACAGCAGGGTTATTAGGTTGTCAATTTCAGTTTAGTTCCAGTGAGTTTTAGATTTTGATTTTAACCACATTCATTTACATTTTAGATTTACCATTTAAAAGTTTTTGAAAGATGTCTTTTATGCTCACCAAAGCTCCATTTATCCAATCAGAAATAGAGTAAAATACTAATATCGTAAAATATTATTGATATCTAAAATAACTGTTTTCAACTTAAATATATTTTAAAATGAAATTTATTCCTGTGGTGCAAAGCTGAATTTTCAGCATCATTATTCCAGTCTTCAGTGTCACATGCTGATTTACTGCTCAAGGAACGTTTTTAAGTATCATCGATGTTAAAAACAGCTGTGCTGCTTAATATTTTTGTGGTAGCCATGACACATTTTTCAAGATCTTTTGAGAAAATATTGAAAAAGAAATCTTTTGTAACATTATAAATGACTTTCCTGTCACTTTTGAGTAATTCAATACATCCGTGCTGAATAAAAGTATTCCTTTCTTATTCATATAACAAGCAAGCGATGTGTACAGAGGTGAAGTCAGACTGTCTGTGAATCTTAACAGTGGACATGTGATCATTATGATCCAGACAGAGAGAAAGTGTCTATGAAAACAGACGGATGACAAAACGATGCAAACAAGACATGATAAAGATGTTAAGTCACTGAGGTGACATGAGGGAGGAAGAATACGAAGAGACAGACAGAATGTAATGTGCTCTCAATGTTGATGGGATAATAACAGGTGCTGATGAATATGTGAAGGGGCGAAATCCTCTGTTTCAGGCAGAGACTGGCACCTGCTGGTCACTCTGGTGTTCACTTGGCTTTATTCAGGACAGCAGTGCGAACATGCAGCAATGTAACATAGTGCTATTCAAAAGTTTGGGGTCAGTAGGATAAATTAATAGTTTTAATTAGCAAGGAGGCATTATATTGATCAAAAGTAAAAGTAAAGACTTATATAATGTTAGAAAAGATGTTTTTTTTAACTTCTACATTCATTAAAGAATTCTAACAAAGAGTTTCTGCACAAATGGTTTTTTTAACTATGATAATATATGTTTCTTAAGAAGCAAATCAGTATATTAGAACGATTTCTGAAGGATCATGTGACACTGAAGACTTGAGAAATTATGCTGAATATTCGCATCAAGAGCTTTGCATCAAAGGAATAAATTACATTTTAAAATGTATTCAAACAGAAAACATCATATTTCATAATATCACTGCTTTACTGTATTTTTAATTAAACAAACACAGCTTCGGTACACATATGAAAGTTATTTAAAAATCGAACCGACCCCAAACTTTTGAACGGTAGTATAATATACAGCATTTCCTCTTTCCTAATTGTATACATGAAAAAAAAAAAACAGCAAGACTCACTTTTTGAGGGGTTTTGATGGGGTTCTTTCGAACAGTCTTTACCTCTTTGTCGTCGTCTCTAAAAATAAAGAGAAAAATGCAAATATTTACAAACAAATACATATAAATGATCCTCTTCAAGTGAATTCCTGTTTACTGAGAGTGTAAAAACTAAACAAACATCAGTTCTTACTCTTCATCATCATCGTCGTCATCATCATCATCATCACTATCCTCATCTGAGTCTTCATCTGAGTCCATTTTTAGCTTTTTCTGAAATGACAGAACATAATCATTGGAAACTGAACAGTGATTTGTGTTGTAAGATGTTACTTTAGTTCTAGAATAAATGTGAACATGCATTAATTCATCTCACTCACTAAAAAAACATATACAGTATTCCTCAAAATGAAAAAAAAGTGAAATTCAATGCAATAATTAAATATGTTAAATAATACAAATATCCCTTATGTATTTAATCCCATTTTATTAACCAATGTCTTTGCTGCCGACCTTCGATGATCCAATTCATCCGTACTAATAAGCAAAAATTACTCAAGATAATCTAATCTGTTTTCATTTTTTTTACTGCTGAAGAGTTGACATTTTTTCTTCTGCGGTCTATTGTACAGATGTGAATTAACTTTTCTCTAAGCCTGAGGCTTTTGGTGTAAAAAGGCTTTTACATTTGCCAAAAATAGAACTTTTTATATTAAAAACAAACAAGCAAGCCCTGTCCAGGTAAAAGGTAAACGCAAGGTAAAAAGTAACGCAAAAGTAACGTAACGTAAAAGTAACGTAACGCAAAAGTAACGTAACGCATTACTTTCCATAAAGTAACTAAGTAACGTAATTAGTTACTTTTTTAGGGATAGCTCAATATTGTAATGCATTACCTTTAAAAGTAACTTACTTCAACACTGTTTATATGTGATCCTGGACGACAAAACCAGTAATAAGGGTCTTTTAAACTACTTTTTTTTTTTTTTTTTTTTTTGAGATTTATATTTTGAGTATTTATAATTGAGTTTGTTAGGATAGGACAATATTTGGCCGAGATACAACTATTTGAAAATCTGAGGGTGCAAAAAAATCTAAATATTGAAAAAATCGCCTTTAAAGTTGTCCAAATGAAGTTCTTAGCAATGCATACTACTAGTCAAAAACTAAGTTTTGATATATTTACAGTAGAAAATGTACTAAATGTCTTCATGGAACATGATCTTTAATTAATATCCTAATGATTTTTGGCATAAAAGAAAAATCTATGTATGTTTGGCTATTGCTACAAATATACCCATGCTACTTAAAGGGATAGTTCACCCAAAAATGAAAATTTCATGTTTATCTGCTTACCGCCAAGGCATCCAAGATTTAGGTGACTTTGTTTCTTCAGTAGAACACAAACAAAGATTTTTAACTCAAACCGTTGCAGTCTGTCAGTCATATAATGGAAGTCAATGGGCACCACAGCTTTGAGAGTCAAAAAAACATACACAGGCAAAACCAAATTAAACCCTGCAGCTTGTGACAATACAGTGAGGTGTTAAGACACAAAACGATCGCTCTGAGCAAGAAACCGAACAGCATTTATATCATTTTTACCTCTGATCCACCGCTATGTCCAACTGCATAGTATAAATACTGTTCAGTTTCTTGCTCAGAGCGATCGTTTTGTGTCTTAACACCTCACTGTATCGTCACAAGCCGCATGGTTTAATTTGGTTTTGTCTGTGTATGATTTTTTGACTCTCAAAGCTGTGGATCCCATTGACTGTCATTATTTGACTGACAAGACTGCAATGGTTTGAGTTAAAAATCTTTGTTTGTGTTCGACTGAAGAAACAAAGTCACCTACATCTTGGATAAACATCAAATTTTCATTTTTGAGTGAACTATCCTTTTAAGATCGGTTTTGTGGCCCAGGGTCACACATATAAACCTGAGGGTTCCGGCAGTAAAATCTGAATGGAAGTGACTGGTGAGATGCTAGAGACAAGTATAATCATACTTTATTATTTAAAAATATTTAATAATGCATTAATTTGTGTCTTGTCTTTTCGTGCTGCCATTCTATAGAAGCAATAAGCCACTAAAAGGTAGATATTACAGTGATTTTATTGTGAGTAAATCTCAACAACACCCCTTAACCCTAGTAAAAACACTGTTAGTGACAGCCTCTCACGGCTTACTTCTTCAATAAGAAATCTGGGATCATTTCAACACTCTGACAAAAGATTTCAAACAGACTCCCTGTGCATCACATCGATGACAAGCTGTTGCTTGTCTCAGACACTTATCTAGAGGATTAAGTGTGTATTGAACAATGTGTCTCTTTATTGAGATTCCACGAAAGTCAACAGGGCAACCTCAAAGTTTCTCTTTTTAAATGTTTCTGGACACCTAGTTTAACCCTTTTCACTTCTTATGAACAAAAGAAAGAAAGTACCAGTTTGTCTGTGATAAATACACCGCAAAATGACTTTCTTTCGTATTTTTTTAGTCTTTTTTTTCCCTGGTACATTTTTAAATCAAGTTACATTTATTTGAGAAGCAAAATGACGTAAACAATTAATCAAAATTAAGTGTTTATGCTTAAAAGAAAAAATATCTGGTGAAGAAAAAATAAACTTCCTTTTTTTTACCCTATTGATTTGGTTCTTCTGTGGTTTTAAGCTTGAATTTTGATACATTTTTCAGAAAATAAGACTAAATATCTTAAGTAATTTTGCTTTTTAAGTAACTGTATCTTGATTTAAGAATATATAGACATAGTACTGGAAAACAAGGGAGTTTTACATAAATATTTGTACCATTTATATATTTAGATGTTAAATATGCTTTTTAAAGAACTCCTTTTGCTCACCAAGCCTGCATTTATTTGATCTAAAGATAAAAAAACTAATAAATACATTTTTTTATATTTTTACTATTTAAAATAACTATTTTCTATTTGAATATATTTTAAAATGTAATTTATTCCTATGATTTCAAAGCATCATTACTCCAGTCACACGATCCTTCAGAAATCATTCTAATATTCTGATTTGCTGCTCAAAAAACATTTATTACTATTATTATGATGTTGTAAACAGCTGAATAGAATTTTTCAGGTTTCTTTGATGAATAGAAAGTTCAGAAGAACAGCGTTTATCTGAAATATACATTTTTGTAACATTATAAATGTCTTTATCATCACTTTTGATCATTTAACGCAAATAAAAGTATTAATTTCTATAATTTCTGATAAAAAAAAAACAATCAGACTCTAACCTTTTAGATGTTTAATGGTGTAGTGTATAATGTTAAAAAAGCTTTTTATTTCAGATTTCAGATTTACATTCATCCTAAAAAAATTTAAAATACTCAACTGTTTAAAATATTGACAATAATAGTGTAATAAATAACAATAAATAAATGTTTCTTGAACCGCAAATTAGCATATTAAAATGATTTCTGAAGCATCACGTGACACTGAAGACTGGAGTAATGATGCTGAAAATTCTGCTTCGATCACAGAAATAAATTACATTTTAAAATATATTCAAATAGAAAGCATTTATTTTAAATAGTAAAAATATTTCACAATATTACTGCTTTTGCTGTAATTTGGATCAAATAAATGCAGGCTTGGTGACCAGAAAAGGCCTCTTTTAAAAACTAAAAAAATCTTACTGTTCAAAAACTTTTGACCGGTGATGTATTTAATTTCATAAATTAAGAATACTGCACCAAAAAACCCTTTATAATTTAATAAATTGTGTGTAAACTATGGAAGCCCGTTTCCGCCACTGAAAAAAAAAGGTTATTGTGACTTATCTCACAATTCTGACTTTTTTCTCAGAATTGCGAGACATAAACTCACAATTGTGAGTTATAAAGTCAGAATAGCGAGATTTAAACTCACAAGTCTGAGAAATAAAGTCGCAATTGTGTGATATAAACTTGCAATTCCGAGTTATAAAGTCAGAATTCCGAGATATAAACTCACAATTCTGAGAAATAAAGTCTTTTGTGAACATATCAGTCTTTTTTTCTCATCAGAAATGGACTTTATAACTAGCAACTGCGAGTTTGTATTGCAATTGCGAGAAAAAAGTCAAAATTGCGAGATGTAAAATCCAAACTGCAAGAAAAAAAGTCATAATTGTGAGATAAAATGTTGCAATTACCTTTTTTTATTTTTATTCAGTGACAGAAATGGGCTTCCATAGTAAACAGCATTATTTGAGGTGAGGTTAAAGACAGACCACCTGAGGAACTTTTGCAAGGGTCATGTTGGACGGTCTCTTCACTGGTGATGTATTATTCTCCTCCTCTTCCTCATCTTCATCATCTGATTCCTTCACACCTGAGCAAACCACAGAGATCTCCAGACATCAATAACTTGTTTTAAATCAAAACAAAACAACTTCACATGTCCAAGTTTGTGTGACAAAACCATTCTGACATATATAAGTGGAAGCCTAAATGCTGCACTCGTTTAATATCCGGATGGAGAACAGAACTGACATGCTGAAAGTGTCTGAACAGCATGTGCAAACATATGGAAGCGATTATATAAGAGAAAATGTTGTCACATGGTGCTGGTTAATTCATTTTGAGTTCGTACGGAGGCCCTTTCGGACGGGCGGATTACTCCCATGGACGCGCAACAGGTTGAGAGAATCATTTTATCAGAGGAGAGAAGAGTAAATAAGAGAGGCAAAAGACACACCTGGGAAATGGTCTTCACGAACTCTTGGTTTTGAGTGGTCGTGTTCAGTCCTAACAAAAATGCGAAAAGACAAGAAGTACTCACTGACAAAATGCTGACCGCTGATGTAGACCGGCCCCCCTCCGGACTGCAGGCGAAAGGACACAGGAGGCGTGACCTCAAAACCTCCCAGGCTTAGCTAAAGGGAACATGCAGACACACATACTGTTGTAATCCAGACTGAGAGAGAGTTATCAAACACAATAATAGCAAGACATCTTATTCATGGGTTACACAAAGAAAATGGTTTAGAACAGAGACCATGGCTTATTAAATTAATATCAAAATTATGGTTAAATGAAAATTAAATATTAGTAAAAACTTACACAATTTAACAGTATTTTATTAATAGATTAACTAAAATGAAATACAGGTTTTTTTTTATCTAACTTTTCTGTTCTAAAACTAATCTACACTACCTTAATTTTTTTTAAAGAAATTAATACTTTTATTCAGCAAGGACTCATTAAAGGGATGGTTCGGAGTAGAATTGACTTCATTGCTATGCACTCCGAAGCCCATGTAAATACCCCATCCGAAGTTTTTTTTACCTTAGTCAAACATTTATGGAGATATTAGAGTTTTTCGAATTGCTTGTTACAGGAGTGAATGGCACATGTGATGTATCTCGTAAATTGCACCACTAAACGTGCAAGTAATCTTACCAAACTTGTACAGTAGTGTAAATAGGTTATGTACTCACAAAACGCTGCATCGGAACATTTGTAAGTCCACCATGAGTGTTTTAAAAACACGTTTTAGCCGATCCCTACTAGTCTCAAAAACTACAAATGGCGACTTCCCTGGTTTGAAAAAAGCACGTAAAAGTCCTCCTACAAGTTGACATGCGCACAGATGTAGTAGGAGGACTTTTACGTGCTTTTTTCAAACCAGGGAAGTGACGTCGACTTGTAGTTTCTGAGACTAGTAGTTCTCGGGTAAAACATGTTTTTAAAACACTCATGGTGGACTTACAAATGTTCCGATGCAGCGTTTTGTGAGTACATAACCTATTTACACTACTGTACAAGTTTGGTAAGATTACTTGCACGTTTAGTGGTGCAATTTACGAGATACATCACATGTACCATTCACTCCTGTAACAAGCAATTCGAAAAACTCTAATATCTCCATAAATGTTCGACTAAGGTAAAAAAAACTTCGGATGGGCTATTTACATGGGCTTCGGAGTGCATAGCAATGAAGTCAATTCTACTCCGAACCATCCCTTTAAATAGATCAAATATATTTTGTTAATAAAAAAGCATTCATGTATTTGATTTATTTTATTTTTTTAAGAAACTGATACTTTTAATCAGAAAGGACACATTACATAGATAAAATATATTTCATTAAATAAAAATAATAGGATTTCATAAAATCATTTCAATAGAATTCATAAAATAATAGGGCCCTATGAATTCTTTTTTATCAAACTTTTCTGCTTTAAAATGCATCTACACTAACGTACAGTATTTATTTATTTATTTAAAGAAATCGTTCTTTTTTTTTAGCAAGGACACAAATACATTTTGTATCTATTTATAAAAGAATTCCGAAAAAAAATATATATATTAATTTTTAGGGCCCTACGTAATCTGTTTTATTTTTTCCCAAATTCCGTTTTATTTACTTCTAAATTCCATTATTTCCATTTTAACTTTTTGTCTGGATTCAGTTTTTTTTCTTCTTCATTTTCTAGAGTCTGTTTTAATGATTCCATTTAAAAAATATTTATTAAAAAAAACATGTCTAATTAAATTAAATCACGAAGCTTACATTATTTAACAGCAATTTATTAAAAGTTTAACAAAAATTACATTTTAAAGGCCCTATTAAATTTGTTTTATTCTTTCCCATCTATTTTATTCTTTCCCAAATTCTGCTTTAATTTTTTGTCTGGATTCTTTTTTTTTTTTTCACTTTCTACACTCCATTTTAATAGTTAAAATAAAAAAAAATATTAATAAAAAGCATGTCTAATTAACTGAAATCATGAAACGTACACAATTTAACAGCATTTTATTAAAAGTTTAACAAAAATTCAGTTTTTTTTTTTTTTTTTTTTTTTTTTTTTTTACCAAATTCCTTGTTTTACATAAATTTTCTGGTTTTCATTTTAATGGTTTCATAATAACAAAAATAATAAAAATCTTTAAATAATTAATAAATAAAAAAAAAACTCATTTATTATTTTTTTTTTCCTCCAGATGTGTTGTGTATTTACATTTTTCCGGTAAATAAATTCTGGTAAATATTTTTTTTTCTGGTAAATATTCCTTCTTTAAGGACTATATCACATCACAATATCATATACTTTTGATTTATTCATTACAAACTGAACAAATTCCATGATGTTCCGCTTATACAGTAAATTCCATTTTTATGACTTAATTCCTGTCGTTTTCCATTTGGCCAAAATCATAAGACCCTATTTTTCCACAAAAAAGTTAAGCAGCACAACCATTTTCAATACTAATAATAAGAAAAAATGAGCATATTATCAGCATATTAGAATTATTTCTGAAGGGTCATGTGACACTGAAGGAGTAATGAAGCTAAAAATTCAGCTTTGCATCCCAGGAATAAATACCATTTTAAAAAAAAACAGTTATTTTAAATTGTAATAATATTTCACAATATTACTGTTTTAATTGTACTTTTAATTAAATAAATGCAGTCTTGGTAAGCATAAGAGACTTCCTTCAAAAAAAAATAAGTAGCTAAAACGTGCTAAAAATCAGATGACAAATGATTCCCACCACAAACAACCAAACAAGATTAGATTCTCAGAAAGAATTCACGACTGGGATCCGTCCTGATCAGGCCTTCAGCTAAACATCAGTACAAAATTGCGCAACTCGCGAAATACAAGCCACGGCCAAAAATTCTGAATGAACATTCCACTGCGCCAGGCAACGGCACTTGCATCGATGGCAACCAGATGTAAACAGCTGAGGGCGCGATGGTCTGCTTAATGCTTTAAATGACAGCTATGTAACTGTTGTAATTACGTTGAATGGCGAACAATCCCTCACGTCCAAAAGCATCTCAGATCATCCGTTTCAACACAAACGCTGACTGATGAGTAGATTGTCTCCTGAGCTATCGAGACAAAGCCACGCAATTAAGGTACAATTATTGCTCGAGTCAGATATCCTGGGGCGTTTTCTAATTTTGGGATTGAATAAACTAAATAAAATCCAAGATCTTATAGACAGGGTGAAAATAACACAAAAGGGCTTATAAATATAGACAAATCAGCCACCACAGCTGTTAGAAAGGTCAAAATGAATATGCCACCATTAAAAACTCCATCCACTGTATGTATCAGAACACAAAAAGAGTTGCAAACCCTGAATTCTGTTCGCTCTGCACCATAAAACATAGATTCCTCCCAGAGCTCTTTGGAAATGCTCACATTTTCCATAGCTGATATAAAACAGAGGCGAATATGTGCTGATGTCATGGAGAGCTTGTGCCTGCTGTCCTGATGATGCAACGAAGGCCCGGCCCCTTCCAAAAACAATCTGTCAATCACAACTTGACCAGCCTCGGCACAGCTGGAATTTTTATTAGACACATTCTTCCAATACCATAAAACACCCATAACAGGCATCCGTCCACAGTCTAAATCCATCTTCAAGATGTTATTGAGGGCATAACAGCACTTGGCTGCTAATCTCTTTTAGAATTAGAGTAAACTTGTAGTATCATCTGCAATATTCATTTCTCCACCACATCACTTGAACACTTTGTCTACCCTGAAGAAGTGATTTAAAGAGAAAGTCTGTCCATTTGGGGAACTTTTGGTCACACTTTGAAGTCTTCTTGTACTTATACAATTAAGGCAAGACGCTACAGGCACTGGTCTGTTTGAAAGTTTGGCTTTGGCTTCTTATAATGTTTTTTGTTTTGTTTTTCAGACTAATGGAAGGAAAAGAAGAAAAATACACCTTCATTTCTTCATTTTATTACACTTTTAATTTTATTGCAATTACAATACATAATTTTAACAAAGTTTTACAAAGTTTTTTGCCTGTACTGAGCCAGAAATCTCCACTTCAGTAACACTTACACTGCCATTCAAAATTCAAAACAGCAAGATTTTTATTATTTTTTAAAGAAGTCTCTTATGTTCATCAAAATTCTATTTATCTGAGCATACAAAATACAGAAAAAAAGTCATTTTATGAAATATCATTGCAATTTGAAATAACAGTTAAAATAAAATATGATTTATTTCTGTGATGCAAAGCTGAATTGTCATCAGTCATTACTCCAGTCTTCAGTGTCACGCGATCCTTCGGAAATCATTCTAATATGCTGATTTATTATCAATGTTGGAAACAGCTGTGCTGCTTCATATTTCTTTGGAGCCTTTTAGCATTTATTCAAAAAAGAAATCTTTTCTAACAATATAAGTCTTTGCCATCACTTTTTATCAATTTAACACATCCTTGCTGAATAAAATTATTAATTTCTTTCTAAAAATGAAAGAAAGAAAACATTTACTGACCCCACATTTTAAACAGTAGTGTATATCGTTAGAAATGTTTTCTATTTTAAATGAATGCTGTTCTTTTTAACATTTTATTCATCAAAGAATCCCGAAAAAATGATCACAGGTTGCAAAAAAATATTAAGGAGCACAACTGTTTCCAACATTGATAATAAATCAGCATATTAGAATGATTTCCGAAGGATCATGTGACACTGAAGACTGCAGTAATGATGCTGAAAATTCAGCTTTGCATCACAGGAATAAATTCTATTTTACAGTATATTAAAAGAGAAAACCACTATTTTAAATTGCAATAATATTAAACAATATTACTGTTTTTCCTGCATTTTTAATCAAATAAACACAGCCTTGATGAGCAGAAAATAGTTCTTCTTTTTTTTTAAACATTAAAAATCTCACTTATCCCAAACTTTTGAATGCCAGTGTACAAACAACAAACTTTTTATTACTATTCATAATATTCAAAGGGATTTGTTCATATACTGTATCAGTTGCCAAAAACTTTTGACTCTTATATATTCCTATTTGGACAGTAAAAATAAATGTACATGTCACCTCAGTGATAAAACTCATGGATTTGGATGGCGATATATTCAAAGGGAGTTCAGTGATCCTACAAACCAGCCAGTCGCATGATTGTCTGCTATAAATAAAATGACATATGCTTGGAATAATACCAATGAATTAATATTTAATAATATCCTATTTATTATTTGATTATTTAAATCACCTGTTTTTAGGAAAAATAGGAAAATAGACACACTATAGTAATATATAATTATACACGATAAAATTATGCATACTGTATATAATACGCATACCTGTTGCTGCCATAATAATGACCCATTTCAAATGTTTACATGCTTTTCTAATTTTTCTTCTTAACAGCTCCTTACTGTGGTGGAGCAGATATGAAATATTGCTCTTGTAAATACTTCCCAGCAATTCAGTAATAAATATGCATTCAAATTACAGCGAAGTGCAACAGTTACTGTGCAGTGTTCAACGGCAGTGGTCAAAAAGGATTTAAATGGTGAATTTTGAATCAATTTCTTCTTGCAAATGTGTTGTAAAAGAAATATGGATTTGGACAGCAATTAAATTACCACACAACCTTGGTGTTTGTCAAAAAACATTAGGTAATTCAGCCGTAGAAAAACACCAACATTCTGGATTTGGATGGCAATAAAAATCACAGACTAACCTCTGTAAATGTTGAAAATAGCTTACGTCCCCATGAGAAGTAATTACTGTCTTTATGTTCAGATTTCTGTTGAAATGCTGAAATTGTGATGTCTACTAGTTCAGTTTTTTACACTATTCACCTGGGGTGTCTTGCCTGAATACAGATCAATATTATTTATCAAAATGTACTTAGGGTTAGTTGCTTGTAATTATGCATTGCTTACTGTAATAGACCTTTATCAGGTGAGCAGCATATTTATTTTTTAACAGAAAAATAAGACTATCAGGGACTTTGAATGGATTGTACTGTTGTTTAACAACATACCAGTGTCAACTGTTAAGACAAAACCTCTTTTTCGAAATCTTTCAATGGAAAAAACTCCTTAAAACAGTATTGGAAGTTGTGAGTTGTGAAGATTACATGATCTTTATACAGTGTGTGCTATCATAAAGACTTAAAGTCTATCCTTCACAGCTTTGTCTTCATCCACGTTAAGTTCAATATGATGCCTAACCTGACTAAGGTCTACTATTTAGGGATGCACCGATACGAATCATGCTTGCGCGTTTTGTCAGTAAAGCCGGTTCTGTAATCAGCGGTAAATGCCTTCAGGTGCGTGATTTCACGTTGAGCCGTATATACTACACACAGCCGTTGTTTACCGACGAGCTGCGCAAATCAATGTTCATTATCAGTGTGAATGTGCGCAGCTCGTCAGTGAACAACGGCTGTGTGTAGTATATACGGCTCAACGTGAAATCAAGCACCTGATGGCATTTACCGCTGATTACAGAACCGGCTTTACTGACAAAACGCGCAAGTGATCGGCCGGTACAGATCGGTGCATCCCTACTACTATTACAGTAAGTAGTACTAGTACTTTTAAAACTGTATAACAAGGATGCTGTAAAATAAAAAAAAAGTGTTACGCAGCTGAATCTTAAACAACAGAAAGAGTCACTGCACTATTAATAACCAAAGTGTGTTACAATAATTTCTTATTATGATTAGTTAGATGGATACATATGAGTTGAGCATTGTAGAAACGGAGACTGGAACACTTACAGAAGGCAGAACGGACGGCTTCAGTACAGCAAGAGTGATTTTGGTTGTTTTGCCATCGTAAGTCAATCCCTCCATCTCCACAGTGTGAAATTTATCCTCCGCCTCAGCACCCAAACACACCTGAGAACACAGGGGAAAAGAAAAGTGCCAGGAAACTGGTGTGTTAATGTGATTTTATGGGAAATCTGAATGATTTTTCTATAATATAATTCATTATCAAAGTGATGATGAACACTGACAACAGTATTCCCAACACAGAACTGAATGCAGTGTTATAGTACAATATGATATTATACCAGGATAGAATGTTTATACTAGAATAGAATAGAATAGAATAGAATAGAATAGATTAGATAATAAGGAAAATGGGTTTAATAATTCAGAAATAAATGTAGAGATTTAATTTAAAGTGAAAAATCAGCATCCACTGATTTCAGCAAACATGAAAAGAGATTATAAACGGTAAGCATGCATTTTTACAGGAGAAAAAGATTAATTAGGGTCTAAAAATCATATATGGGATAGATCAGAATAGAATAGAACTATAGAGAACAAGACAGAACAATATTCTTTAAGGCGCAAGGGCAAATATACAGAACAAATAGATTAAAATACAATATAAGAGAATAAAAACTTAAGACATTTCATGATTTCTGCATCTTACAACTTCTACTTTTCTCTTCAAGGTAGGACTGATTAAACTATTCCATGCACGACTGAATATCTGTAATACTGAAAATATTTAATGACATTTCATTAATTCATCTTCCTCACCGCCTTGAGTGACAGCTGATGCTCAGCCTCATCATCATCCAACTCAACTTTGTACTCTTTCTTATCAGCTTTCAACGAGCAACCTAAAGGAAGAAGACAAAACATATGTTTTATTTGTTAGTGTTGTAAACATAATGTAAACCTATGTGAAAAACCTCCTTTACAATCAACGCCCACATACTATACAACGTCTTCTTATAAAGGCTGTAGATACAAGATCATAGTAAACAAATAGAAAAAAGGAAGACTTCTACTTCTCTTGTGCATAATATGTTTAAAGGAAAAAAGAAAAATCACATCTAAGCTGGTATTTACATTAGGTTGTAAACAAAGGCAAACTCAATGCATGAGGCTAGCTGCATTAGCCACAACTCTTTTATTACATTACAGTGCTGCAGCAGCCGCATGTCATATGAATGCATAATACTGATCATCGCATATATATGATTATGCAACATGAGGTTTTATTTCAGCTCACCAAATAAATACATCTGAGGTCGGCTGAGATCTTTAATGTTATCCTCCATTTTTGCGCCACAGAGGGTCCTGTTAATCGTAATTCCGGCGTGGGGATTGACACTTGAATGGACGAATGAGAGCGCTAGAGTGGGCGGGCTATAGAAAGGGTTCGTCCAATAGTATTCAACCTTGGTGGTAACGTAAACTGCCCTTTGTTTGCTTTTTTCTTGCGTTCAGTCTCCAATTTATCCGCCAGATGACGCCCTATAATAACAATTCAGCACATTTACCTCTGTTTACCCTTCCATACATTCTTCAAACCGCATGTCCTCTGTAAAAAATTTCTAAAATAAAACTGTAGGTTTGCTTTAATATGAGCTGAAGGCTTTATTATGATGATTCAATGCTACTTGACATATTTCCAAATAAAATAAAATATTAATAAAATGTTGCTATTATTATTATTATTATATAATCATCGGGGTTTTAAAAAAGTGAGCTTGGTCGAAATTGACAAAGAGTAGTACAACGATTAAAATCGTTACAACGCATTTGTAGCTGACTGAATTTATTAAATACTGCGTTAAGCTTTTCGAAAAAAGCTTCAAAAATGATTCACTGTCGAAACTTCTCATGCTAAAGAATTTTGTTGGTTGAAACTGTAAATGCCACGAAAACAGATAAATAATTAAATAAATAAATAAAAAATTGTAGCACTTCATTTGTTTGCAATCTTGAAAAATAGTAACAAACAAAATGTTAAGACCTTTATAGAAAATTCTACTCAATTTTTATGAACGCAAATGTCAAGGTCAGTTGCTATATTAGCAGCAAGTTCCATCAAATAATTAATTCCTAATTAATTTTTAGAGTATGTTTAGTTTACACTATAGCGAACTGAATTTTAAGACCTAAATACAAAATTCTACAAATTTGTTATGGACAAATTATAAAGCTGATTCGAGATTAAATTACGTCATCTATGGGTTTGCCAACCGCCATTAACAAAAAAGATTCGAAACATCAGGCGATATATTAAGTTCTCGAAGCTTCGTTTCGAAAGCACCTGCCACACTCTGGGCGCCTCTAGGCCATGTCGCTTCTCGACTATTTATTAAACTCTTCAGAGGATTTACTTGATTTCCCATTCACAAGAACAAAGCCTTTTTGCTTTGTTAGAGGTGACAGCCATAAAAAAGGACGAAGATAATCGCTTCCACCCTTCATGCAGGCTCTTGGTGAAAACAGCCATCTTGAAAGAAAACAGTTCAAAACAGGCAGCACTTTAACGTGAGTGACCCGTATACACACAAAGACATGCCGGTCTGATTACACACCCCAAAACACAGGCATGCCTGTCGGATCTCAGGGTTTAATATAGTCTATAGTCCCTGTCAACACTTTGCTTAACATTCACATAAACAATTATTTCTTATAAATCCTCACAAGCAGGGTGCAAACTTTATAAACATGTTTAGGTATTTATCAACAGAAAACTGGTTGTACTTGACTTGTGCTTTGGCACACCTTTTAATTCAGTATGTTGTTGTTGTTGTTGTTGTTGTTGTTTTTTAATAGAAATGCAAGTTTGTATGAAAAAGTATGAATAGAGTGTTTTCATGACGTGTCATCAATCGGCCATATTGGCAGCACTGAATGTAAACAATGCCAATGAACTGAGCAAAACTTGCCAATTTTGCTATTTATTGCTACAGAAAATGGTCAGTTATTGTCATGTTTTGGGCTGTACTAATCGGTCAGACCAGGAAAAGCATTTGGAGTAGCCTACTATAGACTGCCAAAAATTATAACAAATCAGGGAGAAGAGTGCAAAAAAGCTGTCTGAGGAACAAAAGGTGTTTGTGGTTGGCCAAACTGAACCAGGACTTACAGGCAAGAATCTTGACAACATTTGTGTTTGTTCTTATCATTTCCGGTTAGGAAAATAGGTGAAATATTAAGCTAATGTCTTAATTAATACTGCTTGTAAGTATCTTTACCACCTATTAACTTTAGTTTGTCAAAATATTGCACCCTTTCCTGCTTACCTGTGATTTAGACAGCATAAACTAGCAGAACACCATACAAGTAGTACATTGACCATACAATACAATTTAATATGTATTTTTTTTAATAATTCCTGATCTAGTATGCATGAATGCTTCTTTTATACATTTTTTATTAGCCAGATAATCTCAAATTAGCGAAAACGGGTCGATTATCCCCATAACGCCTGCTGAAAAACCTGTCTACTACAATCTACTACATTCCTTTTGTCGTCTGATATATACAGTTTATATATTTAGTGTTTATATTGTTATTAATATTTATTTGATTATTTATGCTTTTTTAATAAAAATTGTATTGTAAGTAGCATTTAACTCATCTTACTAAAATGCTATTGGGAAAAATAGAGAGATAATAGAAACATTTTTTATATGCATACAGTTGAGGTCAAAAGTTTACACCCACCTTTTCAGAATCTGCAAAATGTTAATATTTTACCAAAATAAGAGGAATCATACAAAATGCATGTTACTGTTTTTTTTTTGTTTTTTTTTTACTGATAGTTGTTGAATCTCTTGTTTGTTTTGAACTGTTAAACAGCCTGCTGTTCTTCAGAAAAATCCTTCAGGTCCCACAAATTCAATTCAATAAGGTTTTCATTTTTGGTTCTTTGGTTTTCATTTTTGTGTATTTGAACCTATTCCAACAGTGATTGTTTGATTTTGAGATCCATCTTTTCACACTGAGGACAACTGAGGGACTCATATGCAACTATCACAGAAGGTTCAAACGCTCACTGATGCTCCAGACGGAAAAACCATGCATTATGAATTTGAAGATCAGGGTAAATAACTTATTTTGTCTTCTGGGAAACATGTAGCTATCTTCTGTGGCCTCTGAAGGCCAGTACTAAATGAAAAAAATATGATATTTAGGCAAAATAAGAAAAATGTACACATCTCCATTCTGTTCAAAAGTTTTCACCCTGGCTCTTAATTCATTGGGGTTTTTTTTTTCTGAAGCATCAATGAGCGTTTGAACCTTCTCTAATAGTTGCAAATGAGTCTCTGAGTTGTCCTTAGTGTGAAAAGATGGATCTCAAAATCATACAGTCATTGGGCAAAACGGTTCAATTGCACAAAAATGCTGGAAAACCAAAGAACTTGTGGGACTTGAAGGATATTTCTGAAGAACAGCAACCAGTTTAACTGTTCAGGACAAACAAGGGACTCATGAACAACCAACAACAACAAAACACAAAGCTGTGGATCATTCAGGTAACGGTAGTGTTGCTTTCATCAACGAAAATTATGAATAAATATAGTCGTCAACGAACCTTTATCACGTGACGAAAACGAGACGAGACGAAACGAAAATGCTGGTCATGTGACGATGACTATATAAAATGTATTATGAAATATCGTTGACGATATAAAAACAAGACTAAATGTTGTTTACAAAATAAAAACTATGCTAAAATGTCTCTTTATTTTCGTTGACGAAAACGAGACGAAACGAAATGTTAGAATGTTAGATTGATGTGCGCATGCCCAGTAGCCAGAGCTGTATCCCTTCTAGCCTAAACCGCAAGCGAGCGGCGTCACACCCTCAAGCTCCACTCGCTGCATTATCTAGAAGACGCCTACAAACAAAGTTAAGTCTGACACAGATAAAGGGACCAATGCCCGGCCAGATAGGGTTCATATTTGGGGGGAAAAGAAGGAAGAACACATACATTTTTTTTCTACTAAAAAAAAAAAAAAGCTTTTCGAAGCACCAACGGGATCAACTGTATCTAAAAGGGTTCATTACTCGAAGCTTTTCAACACGTTGTACACTAATGACATCTTGTGGTCAACGGTGGAAAACGTTTCTTTTGCATTCCAGTTGTCCAAGCAATTTTTGGACAATTTCATAAAATAAATAAATTTATGCTAAGAAAACCATAAGAAATATTTTACTTACAGAAGGTATAAATTAATTAATCTGTAAATAAACTTAAAAAAACAAAAGTACAAAAGATTCTTGTATGCATAGATGATCAAGTAAATTAAGAATATTGTTAAGTTGATTAATATTATTATTCGAAGCTTCTGTGTCGAACGTCACATCATTAATTTTTAGTAAATTGTAGCTTGACCATTCAAACCTTGTTTCTCTGTTTTTTTTTCCTGGCATTGTCATGTGATGCTATTTTATTTATTGTTTTTATTAAATTTTTATTTATGTGTGTGTACTTCTAACATGTTTGGTAGGTAAAATAAATGTTGTAAATTCAAATTAGAGCATCTTCTGCAACGGATGCATTTTTCAGCCTATAAGGTAACAAAAATATAATAAGATAACCTTGTTTGAAATGGGTTTAGCTAAAAGAAAACTTTGGTTTTGTCTATACTAGGTACTTATACTATATTGACTGGGTAAAATAAAATTGCATTACTAAAAATAGACTAAATGTAATCAGTTTTCGTCGACTAAAACTAGACTAAAATGTCATTAGTTTTCGTCGACTAAAACTAGACTAAAATAGTCATGGGTAATTCTGACTAAAATAAGAATGCTCAGACTTTTAGTCGACTAAAACTTGACTAGACTAAAAGGTGTATGAACTTGACTAAAACTAATAAAAACTAAAATGTCAGGTTCACACAAAGACTAGACTAAAACTAAAATGAAAATCGGCCACCAAAAACAACACTAGGTAACGGCACAGTATTAAGGGGGTGTAAACTTTTGAACGGGGTCATTTTTATAAATTCAACTATTATTTTCTCTTGTGGACTACATGTAAACATCTTTTATGTGAAATATCTTATTTAGGCCAGTGCTAAATAAACAATAACATGCATTGTGTATGAACCCTCTTATTTTGGTAAGACAATTAACATTTTGCAGATTCTGAAAGTGAGATGTAAACTTTTGACCTCAACATATCATTATACTGTTATAAAAAAAATCGAATTTATTTGCAATGACGATCAGACTTTCATCTTATTTTTTGGCCAATTGCTAACTTTTGCCTCAGTTATGAGCTTCTTATTCTCACTTAAATGTTCCATTGCAATATATTAGACTATTCTGATTATTATTTCATATGTCAGGCTTTTCATTAGTCTTTTGTACTTCATATTATGATTTCAGTTCTCAAATGTTGTCCCAACTTCTCGCTTTCACAGAAATGTTTTTGCAGACCTGTATCTCTTTCTGGAAGAGAGCCAGCTATCTGATTTTCACAAATGCAGATGAGGAGATCAGCCATTTAGATGTGTCAGTAAAACTACAGGTATATCAGATGTTTTTGTGTGTTGCTGTACTGTGGTGGCGCTTTTGATGGCCTAAGGTTTGATAGAGATTGTTCCACAGATGCTATAAAAAAGCCTTATTATGTTACATTTAATTGTATAGTGAGTGTCCCATAATACTCCATTCTTCCCTTGATAAAAGACATGCTGGGCTTCATAGAATTCTTTCGGAAGAGTGACTAGACTCATAGATAGCCATCACCGCATCTATATAAAGATAAAAATAAACATGTCAATGCAGTCTATTTTCAGCACAACAAAACATTTCATTCAAGAATTTGAATAAAGTTATGTTTTCTACTACGTGGATCAGCTGCCAAAAGAAGCTGTCAAGAATTACATGCGATGCATAGACTATTGTATGTTTTTTTCTATCTGTTTGTGTTTGTGAAATGCACTGCGGTGAATCTTTGAATCGTCGGACATCAGATGTAATCTGAAATCGCAGACTTATTATGAAAAAGTGGAGGCCATATAGGTCATATTGGTTTGTAGCGTCTGTGAGATAAACAGGAGCCTGTCTAGAAACATTGAGTGAGATAGGAAGTGTGATACTTTAACCTCTCGCTTCTCGCTCATCTTGTGTGGCAACATTTTATTGGATGAGGTGAGGGCCCTCAGGTAGATAGGGCAAAAAAAACATAAAGGCACATGAGGAGAAAGAGAGGCTCGGAGCACCTGTGGCCAAACACAATAGAGAGTTTTCGAAAACAGAGGCCGAAAGGAATTTGAGCAAAATGAGCCAAGTCACGTCGCAGCGGTAGCATAGACAGGAAGATGAAAGCGACTGGAAGACTGACAGAGGAAATGAGGGTAGGAGAGGCGTCACCGCAGCAACCGACTCACACTGACAGGATCTTAACCAGGCGAGATGGCATCAAACAAACCGGGAGTGGATGGCTAAAACAGACAGTTTGACAGTCAAGTTGTTGTTTTGCTTTTGGTATAGGCTGATATAATTGAAAAGCTTTGTAATAGAAAAGAACACATAAACAAAGAAGTTTAATCAACACTGTGTACGAAAAACAGATAATGTCCTGCATGGCAGAAAATTACCAGTATATTTTCCGGTAAATTTACAGACATTTCCCCTCGAACCTAAAACAAAACACAATGCGATGCGTAATTCAAAATATGGGTAAAACACCTGTAATAAAATAATTATCACTACATCAGGCTGTTTTTTATAGACTTTTCTGGTAACACTTTACAATAAGGTTCATTAGTTAACATTAGTTAACTACTTTAGTTAACATGAACTATGAATGAACAATACTTCTACAGCATTTATAAATCTTAGTTAACATTCATTTCAACTAGTGCTGTCAAACAATTAATCGCGATTAATCACATCCAAAATAAAAGTGTTTGTTTACATAATATATGTGAGTATACTGTGTATATTTATTATGTGTATATATAAATACATCTATTTACATATATATATATATATATATATATATATATATATATATGTGTGTGTGTGTGTGTGTGTGTGTGTGTGTGTGACCCTGGACCACAAAACCAGTCATAAGTAGCACAAGTATATTTGTAGCAGTAGCTAAAAAAAAACATTGTATGGGTCAAAATTAAAAATGTTTCTTTTATGCCAAAAATTATTAGGATATTAAGTAAAGATCATGTTCAATAAAGATTATTTTGTAAATGTCCTATCGTAATATATATCAAAATGTAATATGCATTGCTAAGAACTTAATTTGGACAACTTTAAAGGCGATTTTCTCATTATTTCGATTTTTTGCACCCTCAGATTCCAGATTTTCAAATAGTTGTTTCTCAACCAAATATTGTCCTGTCCTAACAAACCATACATTAATGGAAAACTTATTTATTCAGCTTTCAGATGATGTATAAATCTCAATTTCGAAAAAATGGACCTTTATGACTGGTTTTGTGGTCCTGGGTCACATATATTTATATTTATATTTATATAATCAATATTATATGTAAATGTTTTTAAAATATAAAAACATAACTTATTTTTTTAATATATATATTTGCATGTGTGTGTATTTATATATACATATAGTATGTAATCAAAAACTTTTATTTTGGATGCGATTGATCACGATTGATCACGATTAATCGTGATTAATCGATTTGACCGCACTAGTTTCAACATTTACTAATGCATTATTAAAATCCCAAGTTGATTGTGAACTAACATGAACTAACAATGAACAACTGTATTTTTATGAACTAGCATTAATAAAGATTAATGTATTGAAGAGTGAATACATTACTTAATATATGATACTTTTTAAAATTCCATTGAAATCTAGTATTTTAAATGTATAAATATAATATTCAGAAGTTTGGGATTGGTAAGATTTTTTCAAAATGTTTTTAAAAGCGTACTTAATAATTATATACTTTAGTCTCTTGTCCTTACCATAGATAGTATAACAGCAATATTGTGAAATATTATGGAAATATAATAGAACACTTTTTTTTATGGTACTGTATTTTAAAGTGTAATTTATTTTACTTTTTTTAACATTACTCAAGTTTTATTATTTTTACCTAATTATTATCAGTTATTGCTGGTTCTCAATTATGAATAATGATTCTTATTCTTATCAATGTGGAAAACGGTTGTACTGCTTAATATTTTTTGGAAAACATAATAAATTGTTAGGGTTTTTTTGGGATAATTAGTAAGTTTAAAAAAAAATTTGAAATAGAAATATTGATAACACTTGACAATAAGGTTCATTAATAAGGTTCAGGTAACATTAGTTGACACCTTATTGTAAAGTGTTAGTGAAATACTTTGTAACATTATAAATGTTATTACTGTCATGTTTTATCATTTTAAAATGTATTTGCTGAATAAAAGTTTTAATGTTTAATGTATGTTTAAAAAATCCACCCAAAAACTATATAGATATATAAATGAAGTTAAATCAAGATGCTATTCTTACTTCATCTGACTTTAATTAGCAACCTGATTTGGTCAGATTCATTCGATTATATTAAATTCAGTTTTTGACCTAAAGAAAAGTAGTTGATTTGGACGTCACAACACAAAATACTGAAAATTTGATATCTTTAGGTTACCTGAAACAAGTAACATTTTATAAATCTATTAAAATATGTTTTATTTGAATGTCCTTAGTAATTTCAGAAACAGTTTGCAAGATTTTAATACGTTTCATTCGCTTGCCCGAGAGCAAACTTGAGAATGATTATGCGTAATGAATTTTAAAACAGGCCAATCACACAAATCCAGGAGAATTATTGTTCCTGTTGAAAGATGTGTGTTTTCCAGCTGTGTTCCCAGTCTGTGGTTTGTGCAACTGCTGGTTCTTTTCTGTAAGCCACAGGCTGTAGAGCGCCATAATCAGTTTAGCGCTTTAGCATTTCCTGGGAGATGCAGTCGTGTGTAGAACAGAATGTAAAGGCTCATTTACTGCGAATAAAACTGCTATGATTCCACATTTCCCTCCCTGCGTTACGTGGATATCACTCTACTGTGGTAACCAATAAGGAAACTGCTGTTTTGACTGCTGTCTTGGCTCACAGAGATCCCATCAGTTGTTTACGCCCCTACCGTGTCTGGGTGGACATGGGTGATGAATGCTTTCAAAATACATGTCAAGGACTTGTTTTTTTGTATACAAACTGTACTCACAGGTTCTCACCAGCAAGTTTTTACAAGCTGACAATGAATTCGGGATAAATATAGGTAGTAAAACTCAAAGTGGCATGTTTTTTTAATCAATGTTAGAGTTTAAAAAAAAAAAAAATCCAGAACAATTTCCAGAACAAAAATTTACAGATAATGTACTTACCATCTTGTCATCTGAGATATTCAATATTAAATTTATGTTTTTTGAGTAAAATATTTCAGGATTTTTCTCGATATAGTGGACTTCTATGGTGCCCCGAGTTTGAACTTCCAGAATGCATATTCTTACGATCCCAGCCGAGGAAGAAGGATCTTATCTAGTGAAATTTATATACTTTTTAACCTCAAACACGAGCCCTGTTTTTTTTTTTTTTTTCGGTTCAAGATAGTTAGGGTATGTCGAAAATTCCATCTCATTTTCTCCCTCAACTTCAAAATCGCCCTACATCGCTGATTTAACTTTTTTGTTAAAGGAATACTCCACTTTTTTTGGAAATAGGCTCATTCTCCAACTCCCCCGAGTCAATAAGTTGAGTTTTACCGTGATATTACTGCGCCTGCTGCGTCCATATAACGGCAGCAAACTTCCTTGACTATTACGCCAGATTGGGAGTGTAGTTCCTAATATTATCGGCCTAGAAAATCGCATCTTTACATTTTCTGCCGGTCTTAGTATACGATATAACTACAGAAGAGTCAAGTTTTAAATAGGACAAATATCGAAACTCGTTGGTCATTTTTGAACGCGATGCTATTGGTTTCATAGGATTCAATGATTTATGCTAAGCTATGCTAAAAGTGATATCGCCAGAACAGGAGAACGGCTCAATGGATTTCAAAATGGTAAAAATCTACTTATTAACTCGGGGGGAGTTGGAGAATGAGCCTATTTCCAAAAAAAGTGGAGTGTTCCTTTAAGGGTGTTTGATCTTCTTTGCATGTTCACTTTGAAAACACTAGGTTGGTACTTTTGCAGCGATGTTGGATGATTTTGAAATGATTTTTGAAGTTGAGGGAGAAAATAGGATGGGAGTTTTTCGACATACCCTAACTGTCTTGAACCGGAAAAAATAGTTAAGTCAAAGCAAGACAATATGAGCGTTTGAGGTTAAAAAGCATATAAATTGTCATTTAATCATCATTTTGCTAGATGAGACCCTTCTTCCTTGGCTGGGATTGTGTGAAGCCGCATTTAAACTACATTTTGAAAGTTTAAACTCGGGGCACCATAGAAGTCCACTATGTGGAGAAAAATGCTGAAATGTTTTCCTCAAAAAACATAATTTCTTTACAACTAAAGAAAGAAAGACATGAACATCTTGGATGACAAAGGGGGGTGAGTACATTATCTGTACATTTTTAAAATAAGCCATTTGTTGTTTGATCATTTTTCTGTTTTAGCATCCCAATTAGCCCAATAAGGCAACATTGACTCAACTAGTGCATTAGTTTGCACACCAATGCCAAAGAAGAACCATTTTTGGTTTCCCAAAGAACCTTTCCATGAATATTAGAACCGTTTTTCTCTATAAAGAATCCTGTTGTGCATTGGAAGGATTCCATGGATGTTAAATATTCTTCATGAAACCATCAATGCCAGTTTTTAAAAGTCTAGGATTTTACAGTGTAGGGTAGTTGTGCAAAAATAGCACATTTCACCTTTTTCATTCTAAATTAATTTACAGAGGATGAAACAGAAGTCTTAGAAGTCACAATTCTTTTTAATATAAAACACCTTTAAACGTCACGTCATGAAGAATCCAGGGAGAGCCTCCATAATTGCTTCCAAAGTGCGTTTTAGGAAGGACTCCAGCTTGACAGAACTAAGTTTTTAGTCCATCTCTTCATACAGGAAATGTAGAGAACATGCATCACAAACACATCTTACAAAGTCCAAAGGAAAAGAAAAAAAAACACAAATAAAAAGAACAAGAATGAACGAGTCTGGGGTTGAGTCAGTCTCCTTGATGCCAAATGGCACGTAGACAAACAGCCGTCTTGATGGGTGAAATTCATCAGACAGCTTTGCGGTTTGGGGTTGGAAAGGACAAAGCCCCTCCCTCTCTTAGATGGGTAGCTGAAGAAAGAGGAACGAGAATGTAGCGTAAGGGACGAGCAAATGACCAGGCAGATTCAGGTGGGAATGAAAATGTGAACTTGGTGTGCTTGTGTTTGGTGTGGTAATTCCACTTTAACTGGAAATACATTAGGCTTTTAGTTCCATGCCAAGACTTAAATATGCATGTTTCTGAAAAACCATAAACAAATACACAAAAATACAGTTTGGCTTAATCTGTCTTTGTACTGGCTCAAAGCTGTGATCGAAATCGATCAGAATCTTTCCATATATGAGTGGAAAAGATGTTTTTGCACAGCTAGATCTCTACCATCTTACAAAAAACCGTACGGCTTTGTACAGATGCTCGTCCGAGTGAGAATGTCAGAGATCCGCCTAAATTCTAATTGGCGTCCTATAAAATCCTTTCTCAATTAACTAGCACGCAGTTGTGAGAGTTGTGGGTCAGACCACAGATGCGACTGAGGTGACGGACGTCACCTTGTTATCTTCCGCCCAAGGCTGTAAGTTCTGCAGGGCGTAAAGCGAGGAGTTGTGTAGGCAGAGAGGGTCTTGTTGGAGCGGCTGACTCAGGGTCTTCTGAAAGGCCTCCTGTTGGAGCTGCAGCATCAGGCGGTTGGCTTGCTGTCGCTCAGCCTCTCTCTCCTCGGCGGTCTGCCTCCTGTCATCAGAGACGCATGATTGAAGTCAACATGATGTGCAGTGACAGAGACCCTTTTCAAATACAAAAGCGGATTATGTCAACTAACATGTTTATCTGGTGCAGGTCCTAGGCTGGTTTTAATTACCTTGAGAGATCTGAGCTATCCGCATGCACAAAAGAGACGTCGTGCCTTTGTGAAAAATAACAATCAGTGTGTTATGACTAAAGTCAGCTTGAATGAAACACTTGAATGTTAATGCTTCTGTGCGTTTAATAATGCTTTGAATGTACACATGAGGAGCCTATTGGAGCTGTCAGCGTAAAGAATATTATTATATAACAGTACATGACAAAACAATGAATAAATGCTAGTTTATTGGTCTGGGGAACTCATATGTACTTTGATATATCAAATATGACTAATCTTTCTACCAGCTGCGTTAACTTAAATGGATAGTTCACTCATAAATTAACATTTTATCATCATTTACTCAACATTGTGTCTCTTGTCATTCTGATTTTGATTGTATAGACAAAATAAGTGAATAAATGATGATTGAATTAAATTTTTTGAGTCAACTGTCCCTTTAACATCAAATTCACCAAATGTTTATTAATTTGAATTAAGAAAAGTCTATTTTTTTACATTCTCCAAGGTTGGAAGGCACAGATAGGCAGAAAACGAATCATTTCAAACTCATATGTACTTTGTTGGATCAAATATGATTAATCCTTCTACCAGCTGCATTAACTTAAAGGGATAGTTCACTCATAAATTAACATTTATCATCATTTACTTAACCTTGTGTCTCTTGTCATTCTGATTTTGATTGCATGGACAAAAAAAGTGAATAAATGATGATTGAATTAAATGTCAACTGTCCCTTTAACATCAAATTTGATTAAAATTTGATTTAAGAAAAGTCTATTTTTTCACATTATCCAAGGTTGGAATGCACAGCTAGGCTGAAAATGAATCATTTAGATTATTAATTGATTTTATTTACTTATTTTTTTGCACCAATAAAAGTCTATTTAAGGAAAAATAGCATTTTTCCACATTTATTTTGAGATGCTTATTAGGGTAATTTGTTATTTAAATGCAAATATGTGACCCTGGAACACAAAACCAGTCATAAGTTGCATTGGTATATTTGTTGCAATAGCCAACAATACACTGGATGAGTCAAAATGATACATTTTTCTTTTATACCAAAAATCATGTTCCATGAAGATATTTTGTAAATTTCCTACTGTAAATAACTTAAATTTTGATTAGTAATATGCATTGCTAAGAATTTTATTCTGACAACTTTAAAGTAGTTTTAGTTGTATCTCGACCAAATATTGTCATATTCTAACAAACCATACATCAATGATCTAAAAATGTACCCTTATGGCTGGTTTTGTGGTCCAGGGTCACGTTTTTTTTTTTTTTCTTGAAATAAATTAAAGGATTACCAATGACTTATAATGCCCTATTTTATTATTGTATCGCATTTGAATGGTTCAGTGATCACTATGCAAACAGAAACGGCTAGAAACAAATGAGTGCTGCATTTCACTCCAGGTTTTGTGATGTATAATATTCGCCTGTAGTCTGGAGACACTTTGAGAATGAAGGATGTATTTGTGTGTCGATCGTACGGGTAACAAGCCTGTGATCAAATGAGCCAAGTGCAATCACATTACTGTGATGCATTTAGCTGTGACGTGTGGCTAATGGACGCCGGGCGGCAGGTATGGAGCAACGTTTCAGACCCTCATGGTGGACAGATTTGGTCATGGAGGATGAAGTCATTAGGCTGTATGATTTCATGCATTCATGACATCTGAATTCATTTTGAAATAAATCGATTTCTGATAGTTTGGTTGGAGTCCAGCTGTGAGGTAAGATTTACCAGAATTTCATTCCTAAGTGGCCATCTGAAAGCAAGTGACCGCGCTAATGAATGTTTCCCAGCAGCTTTCAGCAGATACAGATAATTGCTGAATTAAGTCGAGCTCCATAAATATTGATGAGTAGGCATACTGAAACAACCATAATAAATTTTTATTTGTTAAAGGCCATGACTCAGCTTCATTATAAATAAATCACGCTCAGCCAGCTCAGGTCTGCCTATTGCAGCCTGTTGGTAAAACCAAAGGTAAGTAAGCCTGCTCTTAATTAGATTGGGCACTTATTTGCTCCAAAAGAGCCAACAGCAAAAGGTTGAGTAGATTATAGGGAAAGGATGGACATGCTCTCAATTATTCAGAAGTATAGGTTCAGTACTGCATGGCCAGCAAGTTTCCACAGAGCCTTTTAAGAGCTTGAACGTTTCTGCTTGGTCAAGGCAATTGGTGTCCAATGTAAAATAAATAAACAATAAAACGCAAACCTTTGCAAATTTACGCTAGTATTTTTCCACTAGGCCTTAAATGCCTTTTTCACTTACGCTACGTTCTCACTAAATTAGCTGCTATTGGGAAATATATCTAACCAGGTATTGACAACAAAAAGAATTTCAGATGTAACTAAGATAATTAATATGTTACAACAGGATTTTTATAAATAAGCTATATTGTAAACGCAAATACAGCCTTTGTCGATTATTAGACGAGAGGTCGTGTTTAAAAATAGGCTACATCTATTTTAAATCGTACATTCACTCACCTCCATTTTGTTCTTCTGTTTTGAAACCAGGTTTTGACCTGAGCGTCTGTCATCTTCAAGGCCTTGGCGAGCGTTGCACGTTCCGCGGACGCCAGGTACTTCTGCCGGTGGAAGCGTTTCTCCAGCTCGCAGATCTGCACCCGGCTGAACGATGTTCGGGGCTTTTTCCGTTTCGGTGGAGTTCGGTTCTGGTACGGATGACCGATCCGCCGTGTCACGGAGAACGGTGAAAGAGCAGCTGAAAAAGAAAAAAAGGATTTAGCCGTGAGTAGCCTATGGGTGAATAATATTTGCATTCAGTAGCTAACACTGAAAATAATAGGCGTAGCATTCACAAAAAGACATTAAATAATGCCTAATGTAGAATGACATGTAGTAAAATTTTGATTCAAATAATTATATATACACGTATTTACATTCAAGTCCATTTCTGAAAAAAAAAAAAGAAGAAGAAGAACGTTAGTGAAAAGTTTCGTTTTCATTTTCAAAGTCTTTTGAAATCTTACTGGCATCAGGTAGACTATACAGTGAACGGCAGAAACAAACAAACGCCACAGACATCAAAATTCAAAGTATTGATGGCGCGATATTTCAACGCTTAATAAGAACATGAAATGTGTTTTAAACAATACGCTAACGCGTCCTTCTTTATATTAGGTTACCTTAACTACTACGCACTTGCATTTATATTTAAACATTTGATACAATGCACTTGTGTACAAATATGTTTTACAGTGTACTTATATCTTTTCTTTTTTTATTTACAAAAAATAGGCAACCTGCATGAAATTACATCTTTAATTATATTATATAGGCCCTAATTACTTAACAACACTTACCATTAACCTACCCATACCACCAAACTTGTCCCTATCCCACCTCAACAGCAAACGTGTTTTGCAATACAATATAAACATATGTACATTTTACATATTTTAATGCAAGTACATAGTAATGCCACCTAAAAGTACCCACTAATGTTTTATCTAATTTGTATTTGTAATTCGTAGCTATTCCTGAACAGAACATATCGTACGCTTAGCGTAGGCTATTGTTACCTCAGTCGAATTTTGATCTTGAACGTCGTTTTAAGCGTGGAAATGAGGGTTCATGATGTCCATCACCCTTAACCTCAGCACATACATGGACAAATTATATTTCAGGTTTATATCACACAAAGTGCTAGCAGCAGTGAACTCAGACTCATTTTTCATTCAGTCCTTCTGTATTGTTTATCCATTATTCATGGTTTTACAACAGAGGTCTTGATTGTTGCATTCAGAATTCTTTGTATGTATCTATTCGAATTTCTTTCACCTTTCCCCTCCTTCCTGTTTTTTCCCCCCTTTCTTTCTTTGTAGTAGAAGCAGCTGTGAATAACTGATGTGAACACTTTGGCACCTTTAGATGCATGTAAGCATGCCTTGACACTATGTCACTTCATAAAAGTACATAAGGATTAAAGCAGAAAGCTTTGCTGAGGGCATAAGGACTGTATCAACTGTTTTGTAACTGTTTTTTCCGAGTCCAAAAACAATTCCTATGGTGAAACCTTTCTACCTAAAGGTAACAAACTGGAACCCAGTCAAGGCCTCTTAATGGTGGGTAGGAGTCTGACCATCATGATATTTTGGTGACAGTGTTTGGTGTCCTAATGTGTTAGCTAGGATAGTGTTTGTGCACATGAATGAAATGACTCCATAAATATATTTCAGGTCACCCATTGCTGTTTATTGTGCATCATAATATTAATTTGCAGTTAATTAGCAGTTTGTGGCAAACTATTATCACAATTTCAACATTCAAAACCACTGGAAAAACTTATGTAACTAATATAAATATTTGAACCTCACATATGCTCCTTACATCCTGAATATAAATGTGTTGTTAATGTTTATATCAATATGTTATTAAAATATTTAAAGAACATACATATTTAAATTCTGTAAAACTATACACATATTTTAATTTTGTCTTCCACTGCACCATATATATTCTTTACTGGGGAATCTGTTTAATTCAGCAAAAGCCAAAATAAATATCGAACATCTGAAAAATGTTTAAAGAACCAAAATATTACCAAAATATTATACTGCACCATTTATATAGACAAAAATAACTTAAATAGTTTGGCCAGCATAGAGTAAGAAAATGAAATTAAGGAAATGAACCAGAATAACAAAATAATTGGAAGGCGTTTGACACTTGACTGTGTAAAAACCTGTTTTTAATTGAGTGAACCAAAAAGAGTGACCTTCACTCAATTTGTTAATTTTTTATTATTGTGGCTGAACTTGAGTATTGCGATGGTTGGCTGGTCATGTGTGAAGACAGAGAGCCAGGTTTCTGTTTGCCAGGTTTGAGTTCATGATAAAACCATGTTAGAGATGTGTAAATGTCTGTTCTTGGCTACTCAACTACATTCGTTCACGTTCTTGTGTAATTCAAGATTCGTCGGTGGCTCTCAGAAGAACTTCTCAACTGTTCACACTAGTCACGCTGGGATTCCTCCAGGGCTGACATGAGGTCAGTCTGACATTAAATCTGTTTTGGACAACCTCAGAGATGCAACTAATTTTTTATCGTTGTAACTGAAAGTAAAAAAATAAAAAATAAAAAAAGAAGAAAGTGTCATGATTTTATTTTTTTAGATATTTTATTTTGATCACAGCCTTCCTAATGCAGAGATCATTAGTTTATTTGTCGTATTTTATTAGACAAGCAAGCAAAAAGGCTTCTGATTGGATTAAGCGCATAGACTTTTCATTCCTTTGCGTAATTAGATTTGATTGCTTTTAATTAAAGCGCTGATTTTGAGTGACAGGCGGCACGCGTCATCCTCACTTAAACACAAGAGTAATGATTCTAAAAAACACTTGACATTAAAATTACACAAAAGAAATTAATTAAACTTTCTATATGTTTTTTAGATGATGGCAGTTTACGCCTCCGTTTTTTTTTTTTTTTTTTTTTTTTTTTTTTCGGCGATCGGTGTTTTCTCTCTCTCTCTCTCTCCTTTTTTCTTTGCTACTATAAGTCAGGTGTGCAGATTGTAGAATGAACTAATAACACATTTCCCCGAAACACTCCTCCGCAGATACATATGTGGGTCAAATGGAAACAAAAACAATCCCCGTATTCAGTCTCGACAGCGGAGGGAATTCTAAATGATAAGTCTGTGTAATAAAATTTATGGTGAGCACATCAAAAAATCAAAGCTTGCCTTAGAGAATATGCGGCCAGTAATAAAATCAGTTATACGTGATATCACCTTCATGCGACAGCGCCTGCCTTTCCCATTGCGCATATTACCTTTGTAGAAATCTAATAAATATACATGTAATGGATTCAAAGCGCGATATTGAAATATAACATGGGCATTTGTCGCTATTTACGCGGCAGTGAGGCAAAACAGAATGTGCCTTTAAATTTCCCCTCATGCTGGGAATTGAAATATCGAATGAAATAAAATAATTGTCAGGAAAAGCCATAAACCGTCCGCTCGAGAGGCTCGTCGTCCCTTCAGACACTGTCACCATGGCTACACGGCCTCGTCTCAGTTTCATAATCATTTGTATTTATGGGTGGGAAAGATCATTATTGTCATTTCAGATAGAGGGGCATCCACATGCAATTTCATTTTCCAATTTCTCCAAGGCCAGTGATATCAGATTACGACCATCACCTGCCCCTTGTTGTGATGCAGCTGGACCCAACAGCCCCCACCAGCAGCCGTAATACAAATAAATTTACCTACTGATGAATATACTGTTATGTGAATCAGTGCAAGCAACTGCGCTATTCAGAGCGAGCACACGCGGAACAAAAACAGACCATTTGAATTAAGACATTTGCGTTTTTCTCGTGTCAATACAGACATTTAAAAATTGTACGTTATAGTATTTATTTTATTTTAATGTTCAGAGTTAGGCTATACATATCTCCTTTATGCCGCAGTTGTCACCAGCGCTGTTAACATGAATAAAAAAACCATGCGTAAAGGCTGTTTACCATCACCAGGGCACCTGTGATTATTGACTGGGGAGCCACTGATCTGTTTATGCATTTCTGGATTTTTATAAACTTGCCAACTGCCAAGGAGTCAATTAACAAAAAAACATGTGGTATAGACTTTCATCGCCTCCCAATCCGGCATGATATGTCCGGACTGCAGTGCATATCGTGTCTCAGGCCTGTCCGTGCACCTATACGCGCCGTGACACTTGTGGTGAAATGCAGACATGCAATTCAAGCTGACGGAGAAAATAGTTGGAAAAAGAGAAACCTATTTCAGACAGGCATCGTGACTTGTGCATTGTGACTAATAAGTGTCTCTAATTCCTTTGGATGAAGGCACCAAATTAATTGCAATGTTTAAACTGCTATAACAACTTATACATTTAATACAATTTAATAGTAACAGTAAATATCTTGAAAATGAAGACTTAGTCTCTAAAGTCTTAGAGGTGTTTGCAACAATTTCCGTTTCTTTATGTTTATAAATATATTTATGTTCATATTTGATCATGTTTATATATAATCAAATCTACAGTATTAAACATAAATATTATTTCGTTTAAAAATCTGAAACGTGTCCTGCGTTGCCTTGCATCCAGCGCCATTCAAAGGCACGGAAGAGATAAAGTATAATAAACGAGTGGCCCAAAGTGACTATGAGTAAAATTGATAAGCATATTTACAAAAGAGCTTTTGCAGTTGACATATCATTCTCTCATTTGAATAATTAATGAGAATAGAGCGGAATTCTGAATATTTAATGCGCAGAAATCCATATTCTTCTTCATTTTCCTCTCACTATGAGTGACGTCATTTGAAGACGCGAACTGACCAAATGGAAAACGGAGGAGGTTACGGCTACAAACGTGATGCATCTATTTTCTTATTTATTACTTGAAATTTATTTACTAAAATATGTATTGCAATTATATTAAAAAGAGCATTCGTATAATAATAATAATATTTAAAATATAATCTGTAGTCGTCCACAGGCCAGGCTATTTTTATTTATTTATTTATTTTTATTTAGAAACACATGCGCTTTCTTTTTTGGTCCTCGGTTGGATCTCTATTGGTATTACGTTTGCGTAGATTAAAACGATTTGTCAACATGCCATTACGCATCACTACTGGCTGTGGCAACATTTAGCTCCCTGCAAACACTGTATCATAATTCATTTGTCCTAAAGGCCCAGAGAGACAGTAGCTCAAGAATATAGACGTGACTTGGTGTCATAAAACCATTTCACAAGAAACTGTGATTTTGAAAGCCACTGTGTTTTTACGAGCAATACACACGTATAATATCCACAGGCCGAGATGATGATGTCGGTTCTACTGTGCGCCCGAGTTCAATGCAACATCATGGCCTCTCTCAAAAATGAATTATGGTGCTGGTTTAAAAGATTGTCTAGTGTTACTCCTCTATCTTCAGATGTGTCGAGGGGTAAAGCTATAGTCGAGTGTTTACAGGATTTCCGATATTAATTCAAGCACATTTCGAATATTTTTTTTTAGCAGAGAAAAAGGAAAAACCTCAACTTAACTATAAACATAATAATGGCAATAAAAACAAGCCTTGTTTGAGAATGAAATCCATTTAGCTCTAAAAACAAAAATCACTATCTTAAAAATGATAAAGGCCTATTAAATATTTCTTCACATACAAAATTATTCTATTACTGTAGGCTATTTAAACGTGAATATTACATTTCAGTAGTAAAATGAGTCGCTTGTTGTTAGTTGCTTATTTGTAAGTTGCTTTGTATAAAAGCGTATCCTAAATAAATAAATGTAAATAACTGTAGTAGCCTACATTAAAACACTATTTCTTTAAGAAACGAGAATATTTCAGTAGAAATAAAATATATTGGGCCTATTTATTCTTTAAATTTAGAGACTTGTTTTGTATTTCAAAACTACATGTAGGTAAGTCATTTCCATACAAAATATCGTAGCAGTTTGTGTTTTCTTTTTATTTATTTGTGTACGTTTCTTTGGCGAGACTGAGTATGACATGTATTCTACTATTAATTGGACTTCTGTTGTTTTTACAACGTCTGCATTTTTTTATTGTCTTAATTTATAGAAAATCACAGCGAAATTTGCAGCAATTTGCGTTTAAGCTGTTTAAAAACAACCATCTTTTTGTAAAATACGCTCGGCGCTAATGAAGCAATTTTCTCATCGTTAGCAAATAATGTTGACCTTAAAAGTCAGCAGCAAATGAATCGTCCGTCTTTGTTGATGTTTGTCATAATTATATATTTTTCCAAACATATGCAAACCTGTAAGGCTGCCTACTTTTGGCAGTGCTGTCAATATTTTTAAGTCTTACCAGTCAGCCGATCTTTAGCAAATCTTCTGCTGCTCTCCATCCAGGGGAACGTGAAGCTGGCGGGGCTGCCCATGCTGGGTACCGTGGGCACGGTGGGTGTCCCCGCCGCGATGCCCGGTGGATGGACACTAGTCGGCGGGTGATGTGCGGATGGCATGGGTCTGTGGGCCGGGACGCGGATAACACCACCTGCGTTCCCTGAGTTCACGTTAACGTTCATATTCATGCTCACATTCATGTTCATGTTTACGTTGTAGGAACCTGCCAGTCCCGCCGCCATCGAACAGGCCGGATTGTACACGCTGTTGTAGCCGTTGGCATAGACGTTCGGTGCGAGCGCGTAGTCCGGGTCGCCGGTTCGGCTCGGCAGCATGCAACTACTCGGCTGGTCCGAGCCATTGAGAATCTGATCTATTCCAAAGCTGATGGGTTCGTGCTGCTGGTGGGTCTGGCTCACCTCTTCGATCCCCGTGTGCTCCATCGTCGCGGTTCTTTCTGTTACGCACAGCTTGGAAGGTTGCGATGTTTAATTCCCAAAACTTCAACGCCGCACGATTAATTCCCAAAGGTAGAGAATTTCTTTTCACTAAACAAATATTCTTCCTTGAAGTGCTCGGAGCCCATGCAATCTTAAAGCGCTGCCATCTGATGCACACACAAAAAATCACATTGACTCCTTCACGCATAATTCAGCGTTATCCACCACTTTCTTGCATTGCGTCTGACTCTTTTTCAGTTCCATGGTGATGTGTAAAAAGCAGCTCGACAGTGGAAAGGGCTCCGCGCTCACTGTTAAAATCCCGAAGTGATGAGTTGCCAAGTTGTAGCAAACAAACCTGACGCGTTTCTGGAGTGGTGCTGTACCTCAGAAAGGCGCACGGCCCAGACTTGAGCTCATCACTGTTATCTAAAGTGAAGTGTTAACTGTCCGATACGTGCATATTAATTGTCGTGAGCTGAAAATGTCCTGTTCACGCTCCTCTTGAAGTGATTTCGAGCAGGTGAGACAAACCCCTTCTGCCCAAACTCTGTCACTCGCCTCTCCATTGGCTCTTGCGCACTTCTGTGGAGACAATGCCTCACGCCCGCACCCCTCTCTTAAAGAAGCCGCTTCTGTTTTTCCACCAGGACTGTTGTGTTGTAGGTCACGTTGAAAAATAAAATGTTTCGTGTTTTTAGAAAACACAGCTGTGTAGTGAAATTGTATATATGTATGTATGTATGTATATATATATATATATATATATATATATATATATATATATATATATATATATATATATATATATATATAATTTTTTTTCAGTAAGTAGTAATCATATTTTATTATTGTGTGTTTTTCAAAAAAAAAAATAGTGAAGCTTTTTCGTGTTTTAAAAACAATAATATTTTAAAGAAAAGAAAAACATTTGTATGCCAACTTAAAGTCAGTCTATAGTCAACATGCAGGAAGACATTTTGTTGTCATGTGACGAAAAACAACTGTCAAGATTGTGAGTCAAGGTCAATTTTATCACATGCAATATCAAATTTTGATATATATATGTTTGTATTTATTTTTAAAACATTTTTGTATTATACAGTTTAGCACATATAGCTATGTTTTTTTCAAGTTGCAAGTTATTACGTTTTACTTAATGCTTACGCCACTTTTTGCACTCAATAATTACTTAACAGTTTTTTTTAGTCATTAAAATACTTTTTAGCTATAGAACATGGTAAGGGGAAAATTCGCCTTACACACAATTTGAACAAGAATACTATTGACATTGTGTTGTAATAAAACTAATAATTAAAAGCAGGCTTCATTCCTTTAATGTTGTAAAAAAAAAAAAACACACATCAGAACGACTTGTAACCCACAGGGTTGATGCTGTTAATTATAACGTGGAATAAAGGCCAAAATGTTTAGTTCAATTGAGAAAAAAGCTCTTCAGGTTTTGTCAAGAGTACAGAAACATGCGGCTTTACACATGGCAATGCGTTTGCTTAATCAAATGAAACTGAATTTCATTGAAGTGCACTAGCCTTTGGGTGCGTAAAATAAAGGGCGAAGCCAGAGAAGCATCAGTTGCCTTTAGTGATGCAGAAGCCAGTGTGATTGGCGCAAATAATTTAACCTTTTTCCGCCCGAAGCTACAGTGGAAGATTCTCCGCTTTCAATTCAATAAAAATGAAAAATGGCGCATAATAAAACCTGAAAGCAAGGAAAACGAATTTAATATATCATCGTTTTATTACGTACTTATTTCAGCTTTCGCACGAATAAAAATATTTCTCCGCAGCACAAAGTGGCTAGAGGGAAGCATAAAAATCAATTTTCTGAATACAAAGCTGTATCAATAATAAGCGCTCTTGTGTGTGTGTCTCAATACACAGGAAAACATGTTGTTGGTTCTCAATGATATCGAATAAAGCAACCCGGAGTCGTGGCTTTTTAACAGCAAGAGGTCGTGTTGTGCAATATCATCTCATAGGCTAAAGGTCTATCAAAACGTGTTTTTTTTTTCTCAAACATGAAAAAGCGTTGTATTTCTAATCCTTGATTGAAGACGTTTTTCTTGATGGTGATGATGGTGCTCAGACAGCTTTAGTGCATCACGGTTTTAAAGGCCCATCTGAGGTCATAACGATCAGACACGACTGAGTCTGTCTTCATCACGAGGCAGTTGAGAAATTAAGAACGAACTCAATCATAATTAACAGTCAAGATTAACTATTATTCCCTGGTTTTCTTTCCATGAGTTCGCCCTAATGCCATTTTGTGTTCTATATACACATATGCAATTGTAGATCTAATTTCTTAAGCATTCATATTCCTCCAGCAGTTATTTTCCCTAAGATTGCTTTATTTTAACCACAGTTATTATCGGACTAAATGAACTGTGCTGAAAATATTTTAATTGCGTTTCTCTCTTGCTGTTATTGAGTTGAATTAAATTCCAGAAGCAAACGGTACCCGCGTTCTCGAGTTGTTTTCGTCAGCACTGAATGTTAAATACAATTACATTTTCGCGCGGAGGCAAAATATTATCTAATGGTTACTAATTGGTTTAAGTTGTAATTATTTTTAACACTAAGAAGCGCTCAAATTATTGAACCTGACAAACCGCGCCTACCCAACTCTTGTTTCATTTCATTAGGTGCAATGGAGTGTTTATTCTAAAATCCATCCAATTAATGTCCCTTTAAAACATTGTGATGTACAATCAAGACTCAAATCGCTATTTTCAGATGAGAAAATCTCAAATGCATGCCGGGATATTGTGAAAGCGAATAACACAATCTTCTAGCAATCACTGTCAGCGATTTTACTTTTTGTAGCCATCCACCTTTTTATGCCTTAAGCTCGGATGCTACCATTTGTAAATGTTATGGGTCTGGCTTCGGTCTCATCCACATCCAGCTATTTTTATCTGTACAAAACAGCATTTTGCTGCTTGATCTTGCAAATTGGTGTGTCTTGCCATGTTATTTTAATGTATTCTTAATTATGAACACACTGGTTCATAATTAGTGCAAATGGTTTTACTTCTTCTAATTCTTCTCCTTATTTCCCTATAGCAGATAATGAACCGGAAGTCTCACCCATAGGTTTACTAAATAATAACTAGGAATCACAAGCAAAGTTTGAGTAGCTAGGCTAATTAGCACACTCTGGCTAACATGGTAGGCCCTATCTACTTTTGTAAATACTGAAATGATGTTTGATAACGCCTGTTTCTAAAACGAACCACCTTTTTTGACCTAATTTAGTTAATGCCCAAAGCTTTCTAAAACGGCCTTCCTACCGTGGTCTCCGGGTGGAAGCCTAATATAAAAGCCCTTATAGCTGGTTGCCCTTAGGCGATGTCTTGGCAAGGCTGTTCAGTGTATATACGGTCATTGATAAATCGGAATCTCCAGGCAGTGCTGATAACAAAGTATAAAGACAAAGCGAAGACAAAAAGAATTTGTCACAGTTCGCCTTTCAACAGATTCGGTGACCCGCCGCCCTCCCGGGTGTAACCTGTTTCAGTGCGCTTTTGGAGATTTGCAAACAACTGCGATAGTGTTTGCTCAATATGGTGCCACAGGGATTGGAAGGCGATACCAAGCAGCACAGCTCATGACAAATGGCGATTACAACGCTACATAAAGAATGAGATGAGTCAGTAGCAAAGTAGCTACTCACAGCCTCTTTTTTGCCAGTTATTTACACGAGCTGTCAATCTAGGCAAATTGATGTCGAGGTATTTTTTGTAGATTTTAAAAGAGAAATAATCAAACAAAAACAACGTGACAAACAGCAATTTAAATGTATTGCCTGAACACCTGCCGGCCGTTCAATATGAACCCGGCACGTGGGTTTGAAAGTAAAATCCCACCCATCACAGCTGCATCCATCTATAGATTATGAGGACTGACTGTGTAATGCATCTGTTTTTCACTTTAAATGCAAGACGATCGTTTACACTTTACTGCTACTGTTAGTTTTAATAAACACTGCAATCTATTGCGAACAAGCCATATGTAAACGTGTTATATATATATATAGTATATAGAATTATAAAAACAATGTTATTATTATTATTATTATTATTATTATATTATTATTTTTATTATTATTATTGTATATTATAAATAATTTGTATTTATTGTTGTTATATATTATATTTGTGTATTATATTGTGTAATACATTATAAATATAATGCTATTATTATAACTACTGTATTATTGCTAGTACTACTATTAATAAATAATATACTTTTTATATTATTCTATCAATTTATATTATTAAATAAATGTATTTTATAGTATATTAAATGTTAAAAAACCAGTCTTAAGTAGCACGGGTATATTTGTAGCAATAGCCAAAAATACATTGTATTGGTCAAAATGACCTATTTTTTTCTTTTATGCCAAAAATCACTATGATATTAGGTAAAGATCATGTTCCATGAAGATGTTCTGTACATTTCCTACCATAAATATATCAAAACTTAATTTTTATTAGTAATATGCATTGCTAAGAACTTAATTTAGACAATTTTTTTTTTTTATATATATATATTTAGATTTTTTGCACCCTCAGATTCCAGATTTTCAAATAGTTGTATCTCGGCCATATAGTGTCCTATCCTAATTTATTTATTCCGCTTTCAGAACCCTTATGACTGGTTTTGTGGTCCATGCAGGGTCGGATATGAATTATAAAAATAATGATGCTTGCATTATTATTAGTCTTATCCACCATTTTCATCCTGTAAGAGCAGGCACGACCATTTGTAATTTTATGGGTCTGGCTTCCAGTCTCATCCGCATCCAGCTATTTTTATCTGTACAAAACAGCTCTTTTGCTGCTTGATATTGCAAATTGGTGTGTCTTACTATATTATTTTAATGTATAATCTCAATTATGAACAAACTGGTTTGTAGTGAAAACAGTTTTACCATTTTCATACAAGTTATTATTATCGTTATTTCCCTAGTTGTTAATAAACCGGAAGTCTCGCCCATAGGTTTACATATTATTAATGTTGTTATTATTAGTATTACTGTTATTAATAAATAATACAATTTATATGTGATTATGTATATAATTTATTATAATATAATTTAATTTAGAAATTGTAAATGCAGTGTTGATGTTATTGTCATTTTTATTCGATCTCATTTTTTTATAAATAGTAATGTTCTTAATCTAAATCACAAGCTGAAATTTTTGATTCTTCAGCCCGTGTCTTTCAACAAAGAAATGGCGGAACAGCTCTGGCTGATCCCAGCGCCTCTTAGTGTCAGTACATCCTTTTACCTTCAGCATTTCCTCGTGTGCATCTTGGCCTTGTGCCCCTCAAAATGCACGTGTGTGTGTGTGCGCGGGCGTGTGTGTGTGTGTTTGCTTATGTGTATGCGCGCGCCGATGAGCCTGTCAAAGTGGGGATTCGCATCCATTGCACCATTCTCCATCCCTCCCATGACTGTTGTGCTTTCTGCTGTAATTAGGTTGAATTCAGAGCAGATTGAATTACGTTATTCTGCATCTCGAGCTGCAGTCCTTGACTTTCTATCTCCCCCGGGAGAACCTGGCGCCTCCTTGCCCGATCAGACGGCTTCAACTGGACGGACCGCCAAAAGGGAAAAGCGCTCAGGAGCGCACCGGGATCTCCGATACGTCATCTGGTAATGTGGACTAAATGAGAGGTGTGAGGGCAGGGGAGAGACAGGATAACATCGCAAGGTCTTGTGTGACCCGAAACAGATAAAGTGTTGGAATAATGAATTGTTTTATTCGCTTTGTCGATATGAATTTTGCGCGCGGAGGGCGTTGAGGGAAAAACAGAGATGGAAAAGGAAGAATAATTTTGTTTCGTTTTTGGATTTAACTAGCTGTAGTTTTCACATTGTTTTATTACTATTATTATTGTATTATTATTATTGCCGAATGAATAGATGGGATAAGAGAAACATACGTAACATTAAAACGACATTGTATAACTGTTGCCTTTTTATTTATTTTTATTTCTTGCTGTATTTTGAATAACATTACATATTATCAGAATTATTATTATCCACTTAAATCAAGCTTTTCGATTCGATAAATTAAATATTTAGGGAAGATACATTTGCACTTTTTAAAATAAAAAATTGTGTCAATAAAAAAGCAAAACGAATTCTTTTTTGTAATTATTCTGTATTCTCTTACAGCAATTAGGACATGTGGCAGTAAATTTACTGATATTGTAAATGAAAACATGACTGACTAAAATATATGTATTTGTGTAATGTGTGTTTGTATTGTGCAAAATGAATTAAATTAATTCTCTGTGATCTCCTGGAATAATCTCTTTGCAAAGACATGAATTCTGTTTTCAGCATATTTAAACGTGCCTTGCATTTTGTTATTAATCAAGTTTTATATATTCGTGATTGCATATTTAATGAATACATAGACCTCCATTTAGCGTTTTCAGTATCAGAATGTCGATATTTTAGGTAATACAGGACATAATTCAGATTAATATTGATTGTTGCTTCATTTTAATTGGGTTTAGTTTTGTTTATGTTGTAAAAATGTGAATTAAACACGAAATCAAAGTTTAAAACGGGCTCACCTCAATAATTAATTTACTTATTGATAACGAAATTAATTAAACATATTTTGATATGGTTCTCTGAAAGCAGGGGTAAACAGAACCATATAGATAGATAGACAGATAGATAGATAGCTAGTTTGTCGCGTTTTTCTTGAAGAGTTAACACAATGAAACATGTTTAATTTAAACGCATCTGCTTCAACCATTATTGTGTTTCTTGTAATCCATCTTTTGTGTCTTTCGTTCCGATCGCGTTTCTACACGCGTCTCGTTGAAGTGTCAAAAGCGTAATTAAGCGTATCATTGGCTTTGTGTTGTTTACAAACCGCGAGCAGTAATTTAATTTAGTCCACCAGCCGCCACCGGCACGGACTCAGCGCTGATGCCCGCGGGCTCCGGGCGGAGAGGGACCTTCTGCCAGCCACCTGCGGGGGTGGTAACCCGAGGGAGGGGTGGCATAGGCCAGCCTAATGAAAACAGACGGGAAATGTTCAAATGTATGTAACAATAACAGTTTGTTCACTCTCTTTTGTTCCTACTGCAAGAATCGCGTCCTTAGCATTCTGTGCGTGACAAGAGCAGGCCTGTCTCTATTACTATTCAAACAGTAAAAAATTGGAAACACCAAGAGTGCAAATGAAATGTTAAGCGTCTTAAAAAATATTAACGCAGTACCTGAACTACAAAAATTGTTGAGCCATTGTATTTTCGATCATAAAACGTACAACAGACATTTAAAAAGGTATACATTGGTATAAAAAATAATAATTTATTATCAATAATAATAATAATTGGTAGTTTTGATTTATTATATTTATATTTATTATTGTTAATAAATCAAATGTAATTAGTTTAATGGTGCTTTTTATTGTGTGTTTGAGACACACACACAGACACAAAATGTACTCATTGACTTGATTTCAGACATTAAAAATAATATATTATTAATTTTATTTATTTATTTATTTTCCAAAAGAGAAAGAGAGAGAGAGAAAATACAGATAAATATGTGGTGGAGCAGGAGTGAAGAGAGGGAGAGCAGGGTTTTGGTAATAATGATGTACCCTCAGGCTTAGTGCTGTCTATCTTACAGCCCCCCTCTTTTTGCTCTCTCGCTCTCTCTCTCTCTCTCTCTCTCTCTCTGTCTCCATCCCTGCACAGTCTCAGCACAGACAGGCCTGTTGTATTAGATGGGGGGGACCCAGCGTCTGGGCCAAAACGCAGGGAGCACCAGCCTCCTAATTGATGACTCCCTTTGAGTGAGGAAAAACACTAGCTGAGATTGATGGCCTTGCAATTTACGGCTTTTGGAATGAGTCCTAGCAGCATTAACTCAATAAGGTGTCTATCAAACTGGCCTTATAGGCCATCCTATGACAGCACTGAATGACTTTAATTACAAGGCATTTGCATGAAATATTGGGAAGACAGTGCATATATCTTAGGGTAAAATAGGGGTGAAGAATAATACATCATCATTTGCACCTTGTCTTGATCAGAGTAAGGTTATCTTAAGCTAATGTATGTGTTTTGTTGTTTTTGCCCAGATCTAGGTGAAGATTCTTGCAATTGATAATTACAAGAGCACTTAATTTTGCACAGTAAATATGTAAATAAAAAGACAAATGAACATCTTAAAGAAATAGTTCACCCACAAATGCAAATTTGCTGAAAATGTATTTTCCCTCAGGCCATCCCAGATGTAGATTTTGTTGATGTTTCGGAATCATTTGCTCACCAATAAATCCTCTGCAGTGAATGGGTGCCGTCAGAATGAGAGTCCAAACAGCTGATAAAAACATCACAATAATCCACAAGTAATCCACACCACTCCAGTTCATCACTTAATGTCTTGTAAAGCAAAAAGCTGCATGTTTTCTATAAACAAATCCATGATTAAGAGATTTGAACTTGAAACGATAATGTACCAGTCTATAATCCATAAAATTGTTTCCTCTACTCTAAGTTTTCACCAGTTCCAACTTAAAAACTAAAGTTTAGCAGCTGCCTTAAAATTTTAAGTTAAATCAACTTAAGCCATTTCAACTCACAAGTTAAATCAACTCATTTTTAGTGTAATAAGTCAGAATGACTTAAGCTGATTTAACTTAAAATTTTAAGGCAGCTACTGAACTTAGGTTTTTAAGTTGAATCTGGTGAAAACTTTTTACAGTGTATTATGCATACAGGACTTTTATTTTTAGCAGGAAGCAAGGGTTTCAACTTAAAAACACCTTGATGGATTTGTTTCTTATAAACGCACAGCTTTTCGTTTCAAAGACGTTAACTGATGGACTGGAGTCATGTGTGATGTTTTTATCAGCTCATTCTGACGGCACCCATTCACTGCAGCTGATCCATTGGTGAGCAAGTGATGTAATGCTAAATTTCCCCAAATTTCCTCTGATGAAGAAACAAGTCATTTACATCCTGAATGACCTAAAATTAAATATTTATTGCTTTCATAACCTCACTTTTAATTGTATTTTCTCAATTGTTTTTTGGGCTGCTAGTATTTCACATTATTATTTTATTACTTTACTCATATGCAGTGGACGCTGTAATGTAAAGTGTTACCCAACAATATTGTAGACTCGTCCCTTGTTCACCAATGGATCCTCTGCAGTGAATGGGTGCCGTCAGAATGAGAGTTCAAACAGCTGATAAAAACATCACAATAATCCACAAGTAATAAACACGACTCCAGTCCATCACTTAATGTCTTGTGAAGCAAAAAGCTGCATGTTTGTTATAAACAAATCCATGATTAAGAGATTTTAACTTGAAACAATAAAGTACCAGTACATAATTAATAAAAATGTTCCCCCTAGTGAAAAAGTTAATCTCCTGTTGTCCTAGCACATCAAAATCCACCGACATTTTAGAAGTTTGTTTAGAACTGTTTTGGACTGTTTTGGCTTGTAAACAGTTTGGTTTGTGCATATTTCTCTCCTGATTCAGACGAGATGACTTTATGCATATATTATGCATAGAGGACACTTATTTTTAGTCAGAAGCAAGGGTTGAACTTAAAACGCCTTAATGATGGATCTGAACAAACACACACCTTTTCATGTCAAATATGTTAACTGATGGACTGGAGTTGTGTGGATTACTTGTGGATTATTGTGATGTTTTTATCAGCTCATTCTGATGGCACCCATTCACTGCAGAGGATCCATTGGTGAGCAAGTGATGTAATGCTAAGTGTCTCCAAAAATGTTCTGATGAAGAAAAGTCATCTACATCCTGAATGACCTGAAATTAAAAATTAAATTTCGCAGGACCATGCTTTTATAACCTCACTTTTAAATGTATTTTCACAAGTCATTTTAGTAGTATCCTGTATCACCCTCAGTCGTTTTTGGGGCTGCTTGTATTTCACATGGTTATTTTTATTACTATAATCATTAATTAATCACTTGTTCACCAGTGGATCCTCTGAAGCGAATGGGTGCCGTCAGAATGAGAGTCCGAACAGCTAATAAAAACATCATAATAATCCAGAAGTAATCCACATGACTCCAGTCCATCTATTCATGTCTTGTGAAGTAAAACCAACAAATCTATGATTAAGAGATTTTAACTTTAAATGATAAAGTACCAGTCCATAATCCATAATAATGCTTCCTCCAGTGAAAAAGTTCATTCCCTATTGTCCCCGCACATCAAAATCTACCAGCATGTCTGTTTAGAACTGTTTTGGCTTGTAAATAGTGTTTAATCTGCATATTTTTCTCCTGATTCAGACAAGATGACTTTTTAACTTGAGAAAGCAATATTATGCATAGAGGCCTCATATTTTAGCCTGAAGCGAAGGATTGTACTTTAAAGCGGATTACTTGTGGATTATTGGGATGCTTTTATCAGCTCATTTTGACGGCACCCATTCACTGCAGAGGATCCATAGGTGAGCAAGTGACGTAATGCTGAATTTCTCGAAATCTGTTCTGATGGAGAAACAAACTATGGACTGGAGTTGTGTGAATTACTTGTGGATGTTTTTATCAGCTGTTTGGACTCTCATTCTGACGGCACCCATTCACTGCAGAGGATCTATTGGTGAGCAAGTGATGCAATGCTACATTTCTCCAAATCTGTTCTGATGAAGAAACAAAATTGTATTTCCACAGGTCATTTTAGTAGTATCCTGTATCATCCTCATATACATAATTAGGTCAAACTGAGCAGTTGTTTTGTGGAGCTGCTTGTATTGCACATTGTTATTTTTATTACTATAATCATTAATTAATGCAACATGCAATATACAGTGGATATTGTAATGTAAAGTGTTATCCAGCATTATTGTAGACTCCCACTGTAATGGTTATTTGTAAAGTCTAGACTGGACTTTAATAATCTGGCCCTGTCGTCTGAGGGCCCTACACTGTTTAATTTCGTGCCATTTTATCTCGCTGTTTCCAATAGCTACAGTCAGTCTTCGGCGAGTCCTGTTTTCCCAGCCATCTCGAACGAGTAATTGCATTTTCCATTTTCTCTCACGACAATGGAGCATCCACAGCACGCGCGTTATTAATCATAATGAGCTCCGCAAATAAGCCCTCATGCATCATGAGAGAGAGAGAGGGGGGCTGGAAGAGTTTACAACTTGCAAGCACAAGCATTTTTCCTCCTTTTTAATGGATTTAAAGTAAATGAATGCGCTTTAGTTTCATGTTCACTTCATTTTCAATCATGTGGAGGAATGTTTGTTTCACATGCCCTACCACCTGCATTATAAGCATGTAACGGGTATTACTTATACTGTAATGAAATGCGCTGCAGTGTTGTTGCATGATGTTGATGCAACAAATTATTTTGCAATATCATTCATTTAGCACTGAACTAGTTTAAAAACTGTTATTTTATGTAATGGTTTGGACAATTCATTGTACAGAAAGTAAGTGTGTTTTACAAGAAAATACTATTTCAGTCTTTCTACTTAAAACAATCATGTTTAATTCAGTGTTACTTGCTATTCTACACCTGTATACACTACCAAGGTTTTAATGTTTTTAAAGTAGTCTCTTCTGCTCACCAAGCCTGCATTTATTTGATCCAAAGTACAGCAAAAACAGTAAAATTTTGAAATATTTGTACTTTTTACGTTTTGAATATATTTTAAAATGTAATTTATTTCTGTGATCAAAGCTAAATTTTCAGCATCATTGTTCCAGTCTTCAGTATCACATGATCCTTCAGAAATCATTCTAATATGCTGATTCCCTGTTCAACAAACATTTATTATTATTATTATTATTATTATTAATATTTAAAAAAAAATGGAGTAGATTTTTTTCAGGATTTTTGATGAAAGGTTGCAAAGATCAGCATTTATATGAAATAAAAAGCTTTTGTAACATTATACACTATACCATTCAAAAGCCTGGAGTCTGTATAATTTTTCATTTATTTAATTAAAATAATAATACATTTTTGGGGCAAAAGAAATTAATACTTTTATTTAGCAATGATGCTTTAAATTTATTGAAATTAATGCTAAAGACATTTATAATGTGACAAAAGGTTTCTATTTCAGATAAATGCTGTTCTTTTAAACTTTATATTCATCAAAAACATAATAATATTTTTAGTTATTTTTTTAAGCAGCAAATCAGAACATTAGAATGATTTCTGAAGGATCATGTGACCCTGTTAAATTTTTTTGCTTTGAAATCACAGGAATAAATTACATTTTAAAATATATTCAAATAGAAAACAGTTATTTTAAATAGTAAAAATATTTCAAAATTGTACTGTTTTTGCACTACTTGGGTCAAATAAATGCAGGCTTTAAAAACATTAAACATCTTAGTGTTCAAAAACTTTTGACTAGTAGTGTGTGTGTGCATATAAATGTCTTCAGAAGTTTGCGATTAATATTCCTAATGGTCTTTAAAACCTTAAAACTCTTAAAGAGTCTCCACAAATCTCTCCACAAGTATAGAATTGCCTTACAAAGTTAAAATTATTTATTTTAATTGTTTATAAATGAGTTAGAATGGAAAATAAAACATCAACAAATGTCCATCAACCTGTTTTTTGATCACTATGCAATTCATTTATTTTATAAACTATCTACATATACATTTACTTACTAATATGTATCTTTGAATGCACCCTTAAAAGGGTAAAAAGGTACAAAAGTGTACCTTTTGAAAAGCTACTGCACCAGTGACTGCTTTTGTATCTTTTTACTATGTAAACAACAGTGAAGTATGAGCAAGTGAAAACTCGGCTTATTTTTCAACAGATACAAGAAAGGTCATTTGAGGAGAGGTTTTTCACGCAGGCTATCATTGCTGTTCATTTGCAAGCCGTTTCAGAACAGGCCTGAAGGTGTGTTAGCAAAGTTCTTGATCAGTCCATTTCATGTATGTTTGATTAAAAAGGTGCACAGATCAATAATATATATTATCCAGGAGATCCCGAGGTGAGATTTTAGCTGATAATGTAGTTATCTAGAAATACGGCCGCTTTGATATCATTTATTACGGTTCACGGTAGGACCTCCAGGCTGAGTCTAATAAATCTGAGAGTAACAGCTAGTCTGCTAGTGGCCTCTGCCCTGCTTAACTCTATAAGAACACACCGTCTGAGGACTTCATTATGTCTTCACAAACACCGCCAAATCGATCCGGTCACCCTTTCAGTGGCAGACTTGGTCGTGGTTCAAGCGAAAGGACAAATCTAATGAACAGTATTTGTGTTTAGGGTTGCTTTGCTGCCCTGTAGGAGTGTCTGGCACAGAATATTTTGTCCCTTCTCTAATTAAGAGCGGTAAAATAAACTCAGCTTGAGCCCTGCAGTGGGACGGGGGAAAGGAATGCATTAGCGCCTAACGAGGAAATGATTGCAGCTCGGAAGAGGGAAAAGACGAGACAACTCCATGGCATCGGGCGCGTGCGAGTGTGTGCTTGTTTGCCTGTAACTGAACTTTTTCATGTTTGTGTTTGAGGTGCGTGAGGTTATATGTTTGTGTTTGCACATTTGTGAATGTGTGTACAAGCCTCTGTGTGTTTCTCAGACGTGTGAGTGTGTGTGTCGAGCCATCAGTCAGGTAACTGGTGTCAATAGAAGTTTCTCACTGCAGCTGAACCCTGTAGAACTGTACTGCTGTTGATGACTGATGAGTGATGACACAGCAGTGGATTGACAGCGGTTAAAGGGTGAGTCTGAGCTCTTTTGCTCTACGCTTCACCTCACCGCACAAATACTCATTAAAAAGATCCGTAGCTGCCAGAATATCTCGGCACATCAACAGGTCTGATCGGCCTCAGAGAGAACCGATTCGATGGAATCCGACGAATGCCAAACACGCTCCAGAAGGGGAATCACAACCGTTTTACTTTTACCGTATGTCTGTCATTGGCATTTTTCTTTTGGGGTTTTGAGACGCGTTGTTCATTGATGCAAAACCGCAGAGTAATGTTGTTGATGAAGTCGATGAAAAGAATTAACGTGATTTGACCTCGGTTATGAGTGATGAGGGATCGTGAGGTCAAAGTTCATTCTGCTTATTCAAAGGCACACACCAAATTTAATACAGTGCCTTGCAAAAGTATTCATACCCCTTCATTATTTTCACATTTCGTTTTGTTGCAGCATTATGTTAAACTGCTTTAAATTAGTATTTCCCCACATCAATTCACACTCCATACACCATAATAATGACAAAGCAAAAACCAGATTTGCAAATTTTACAAATTGATTAAAAATAAAACACTGAAATAAGTACACTGCATAAGTATTCATACCCTTAACTCAGTACATAGTTGAAGCACCTTTACAGCCTCAACTCTTTTTGGGTATAATGCTTTGCACATCTGCATTTGGCAATTATCTGCCATTCTTTGCCTCACCTTTTCACCTCTCAAGCTCTGTCAGCTTGGATGGGGGCTGGCAGACATTTTCTAGAGTCCTAGTTGTTCCAATCGTCTTCCATTATGGATAATGCTTCTGTGAACCTTCAATGCAACAGATTTTTTTCTTAACTCTTCCCTAGATCATTGCCTTAACGCACTGAGCTCAACAGGCAGTTATCTTGATCTCAGGACTTGGTTTTTGCTCTGATATGCATTTTCAGCTGTTAGACCTTTTCTGAGAGGTGTGTGCCTTTCTAAATCATACTCATTCGAATGAATTTGAAAAAAAGTAATTTAAAGCAGTATGCTGCAACAAAACAAAACGTGAAAAGAAATGTAGGGGTATGAATACTTTTGCAAGGCACTGTACATGTGAGGACTTTATTTTCTAATATGAACTTATTTGTAAAACTAAGTTATAGAAACCCATTTCTGCCACAGATTACGGCGACACACTGTAGGTCAATAGGGTAAAAAAATGAACTAACAGTTATCACCTTATTACTCAGTTGATTGATTACATTAATAAGTGCAACCATTTTTTTGTATTACAAGTTTTCTAAAATGTTAGATTTTGATTTGCAAATGAGGCATTATTTAATGAAATATGCACTCGCTTTCATACATTTCTAGTACAAAAATCTAAACACTGGATGAAGTCAGTTTCATTCTTGTTTAGTTTTTTTTTTTTGACCTATTAGAGTCAAATGTTTTTACAGAAGGAATTTCTCATTTTGTCACTCCATTCTTCAGAAAATACTTAGAACAGACAGAAAACAATATATTTTTTTACAGTTTTTTGGGGAATAAAGCTTTGTATAAAATCAAGCAAAGTATATATGAACAAATCCCTCTGTAAAAACCTTTAGGACACAGACAAGAATAAAAATGTAAAGTTTGATGGTTGTAAGTGCTACTGAAGTGGAGATTTATGGCAATAGAGTCAAAAAAATAACAGTTATGACCTTACTTACTCAGTTAATTGATTACATTGATGATTGCAAAAAAATTTTGTATTACAAGTTTTACTTTGCAAATGAGACATTGTTTAATGAAATATGCGCTAATTTGCATACATTTCTAGTACAAAAATCTAAACACTGGATGAAGTCAGTTTCATTCTAGTTTAGTTTTTTTGACATATTGGAGTCAAATGTTTTTACAGAAGGAATTTCTCATCTTGTCACTCTGTTGTTCATAAAATCCTTAGAACAGGCAAAAAAGCGATTTTTTACAGTATTTTGGAGAATAAAATGTTGTATAAAATCAAGCAAATTCTATATGAACAAATCCCTCTGTAAAAACCTTTAGGATATAGACAAGAATAAAAATGTAAAGTCTGGTGTGTGTAAGTGCTACTGAAGTGGAGATTTATGGGAATAGGGTAAAATAAATAACAGTTATGACCTTACTTACTCAGTTGATTGACTACATTGATAATTGCACAAATGTTTTGTATTACAAGTTTTAATTAGCAAATGAGGCATTATTTAATGAAATATGCACTAATTTGCATACATTTCTAGTACAAAAATCTAAACACTGGATGAAGTCAGTTTCAAATTCTTGTTTAGTTTTTTTTGACATATTAGAGACAAATGTTTTTACAGAAGGAATTTCTCATCTTGTCACTCCATTATTCAGAAAATGCTTAGAACAGGCAGAAAGCGATTTTTTTTTTTACAGTTTTTTGGGGAATAAAATGTATAAAATCAAGCAAATAATATATGAACTAATCCCTCTGTAAAAAAACCTTTAGGATATAGACAAGAATAATAATGTAAAGTTTGGTGTGTGTAAGTGCTACCGAAGTGGAGATTTATGGCTCAGTGTAGGAGAAAAAACTCATTTTGAGAAAACGGCCTTTAAAAATATGTATTGTAATTGAAATCTATTGACACAAATAGATAAAGTACGATAAAAGAAACACTTAACAGTGTCTTTTGGATGTTTTCTTTCCACTAGCCTGAAAAAAACACTTTATGAAAAAGCAAAAAGCCCAAAATCTCAAACTTTACAGGTGTTTTTGCCTGCAGTGTCTCCCCTTACAACTTATTAGAAATGGTCATTGTGAGATGAAATTTTAAATGAGGAATAGTCACGTTGTGAGATATAGTTGCAATTGGGAGTGACAAAGTCATATACAGTGTTGGGGAAAGTTACTTTTATAAGTAATGCATTACAATATTGCGTTACGTTACTTTGTTACGTTTTATGGAAAGTAAAGCGTTACACTACTTTTGCATTACTTTTTAAATCTGGGCAGGGCTTGCTTGTTTGTTTTTAATATAAAAAGTTAGATTTTTAGCAAATGGAAATGTCCTTTCACAACGAAAAGTGAAATGAATAAGGCTAGGTTAAAGGAAAAGTAAGTTCACGTCTGTAGGAGAAGGAAGTCCAACACTCTTCAGCAATAAGAAAAATTAAGCACAAATGTTAATTCAAAGTAAATTTTGCTTATTAGTATGTTTAAATTGCTTTCAGCTTTCAGATGATGTATAAATCTCAATTTCAAAAAAATTACCCTTATGACTGGTTTTGTGGTCCAGGGTCACATATTGTGAGATGTGTCTTTGTGTATTTATACATTTATTTATGTTTGTTTGTGTTGTAGTGTCCATTTTTGATCATTTGGACTGTTAACCCATGCAATGATTAACTTTCTACTGACATTTTCCACTGAATTTTGATGTTTTTTTCCTAAAACAAAAGGTTACAAGTAATGTAACTATTTCAATTACTTTATGATGTAATGTAACTGATTAAAAACTGCTAAAAATCTTCCATCATTTAAAATAATAATTTAATTTGAAAGCACAGCGACTACAAAATTAGACTTTAGCACTTGTTTTTACATTTAGATTCAATACTGAAAAGAAATTACTCTGAGGTTAAATACAGATTTAAAATCATAACAAGGTATAGTTTAACGGCTGTGATACTGTTTTTGAAATCAAATCTTTCCATAGCTATGCCAGGAAACACTGACATCTAACAATGCCTTGGAAAAAAACAGTACATTTCAAAAATAAAGGATGTACAGGAAATAAAAGTTATCAAATAAACGTGTCCTATTCTGTGTCCTGAACTCCCGAAACATTGGTGTCTTTAATGCAATTTGAAAAATCGATCAAATATGTATGCGTGTGAAAATATTCAGATGTAACCCCGTTGTAATCCGTAATATTTTCATAAGTAACTGTAATTTAATTAGTCACTGTAACAGATTACAGTTACATTTATTTTGTAATTAAATTCTGTAACTAGTTACTAGAAAGATACTTTTAAAAGTAATGCATTACAATATTAATGCATTACTTCCTAAAAAAGTAATTACAGTTATTGTATTATTAATTACTTTTTAAGAAAAGTAATGTGTTACTTTACATTAACATTACTTTTTCTCATCTAGCATGGGCTTACTTGTTTATTTTTAATATAAAAAAGCCTTTTCACAGCCTCTTCACTTACTTGATTTCTCTCAACATGAGGACAGGAGATCTGTCAGTAAATGAATGGGGAAACAAAGTAACTGGCATTACTTATTTGAAAAAGTTACTCAGATATTTTTCTGTAAATTAAAAAGTAATGAGTTACTTTACTAGGTACTTGAAAATGTAATCTGATTACAAATTGCATATGTATATGTATGCATGTATGTGTGTGTGTGTGTGTGTGTGTGTGTGTACCTGGTATTCATCACGTTGTGGGGACCAAATGTCCCCACAAGGATAGGAATACCAGTAAATTTTGACCTTGTGGGGACATTTCTCAGGTCCCCATGAGGAAACAGGCTTATAAATCATGCACAATGAGTTTTTTTGATGAAGTAAAAGTGTGCACAATCTCCTGTGAGGGCTAGGTTTAGGTGTAGGGTAGGTGTAAGGCAATAGAAAGTACGGTTTGTACAGTATGAAAACCATTACGCCTATGGAATGTCCCCATAAAACATGTAAACCCAACATGTGTGTGTGTGTGTGTGTGTGTGTGTGTGTGTGTGTGTGTGTGTGTGTGTGTGTGTGTGTGTGTGTGTGTGTATATGTGAAGTAAATGCTGTTCTTTTGAACTTTCTATTTGAATTTTCTAAATATATATCGCACTTCGCACAAAAAATATTTAGCAGCACAACCATTTTCAACACTGATAATAAGATTTCTTTTTTTTGAGTAGCAAATCAGAATATTAAAATGATTTTGAAGGATCATGTGACACTGAAGAATAGTTTAATTATGCTGAAAATTCAGCTTTTAGGAATAAATATATAAATAAAGGATTACATAAAAATTGAAAAGATGTAGATGTTAATTAATGGGAAAATAAAGTAACCTCGTTATTCATTTGAAAAAGTAACTCAGGTATTTTCCAGTAAATCAAAAAATAATGCATTACTAGTTACTTGAAAAAGTAATCTGATTACATAACTTGCATTACTATCTACTATCAGACTGTCTGTCTGTCTGTCTGTCTGTCTGTCTGTCTGTCTGTCGTTCTAACACCATCTTAAAAATAAAGGTTCTTTATTGGCATCGATGTTTCCATGAAGAACCTAGAACATCCATGAAACCTTAGCGGAAAAGGTTCTTTATAGTCAAAAAAGGTTCTATAGATTTTTAAAATGTTATTCAAAATGATTCTTTTAAGAACTGTTCACTGAAAGGTTCTTTGGGGAACCAAAAATGGTTCTTCTATGGCATCACTGTAAAAACACCCGTTTGAAACCTTTATTTGTAAGAGTGTAGTTGTAAACTTTTGTTTATTTATTTTTATTTTTTTTACATTTTCAGGCAAGACTCCAAATTGGAAGTCAAGTTTGTCTATGTTCTCTTATCTGAGTGAGTGAGTCAGAGCGCAGGTCTCTGCCCATCCACTCAGCAGATACGTGACGGCTGACGCACCCTTTGAGGCGACCGCGGTGAAAGGCTTTGACTAGTGAGATGAAAGTTGGTGGATTCCAGAGTGCTGCTCTTTCTCATGTTACAGAAACGAGGTCAATCCACTTGTCCTGACTGCACTGGAGCGCTGAGACCCAGGCCGTCATGATCTCACGCTGGCTGAAGGGCATTTTCATCTGTGTCTGAGTTTACATTTGGCAGCCATGTTTGTGTTCGCAGAGTCTGAAGATTAATCCGCTGAATCCTCTGTTGCTCTACAACTGGCTTAGCTATCAGCGCTACTACTGTTACAGGCCGACGGATGCGATTTGTGGAAACTTTAAGCTTTTCTCACCTCTCGTGTTTGTGAAGACATGCAGTTTCTTCGCAGGCGCTTCCAGCCTCACCTGAAATCCGATCTCGCACATCTGCGCTCGCTCTCCGAGCCCAGATTCTTGGCTACTGTAGCTAAAGGCTTGTTTTGTTCCAGTGTAATGCAACTTCAATACTCTTCTGCTTGGACCTTCCATAAAAATGTCAAGAAAGAAATATCTGGATTAAGCCCAAGTGAAGTAGTGTTCATTTTCAACACATTGATGTGAAGTTGTCCAGTCGTGCAGGCCTCACTCGGTCCAGGAGGAAAATGCATTAGTTGCAAAGGCAGAGAGAGAGCGGCAGAACACGCCTCGGTAACCAGATACGGAATAAAGGAAGTACCTTCGATATAAAGCCAGCAGATTTATGAGAGGGTTTAAATATGGCAAGTTGATTAGCTTGATTCGTCTGTCTCATGTTGTTAAAAGAGAGGCCAGTGATCCGTGCAGGTGTTGCAAGACACTACCAGCATTCTTTGACTAAGCCCAGTTCTCACACAGCTGCATTGAGAGATCTCTGCTGTGGTGTGCTTAACAGGAAACATTTTTGTTGTTTAGTGCTCTCGAGTTGGTTGACTGCAAATCGAAGAAGTTCTTGATGTCACATTGCAGGTTCTTTAGATCAGTTTGTTTTGCAAAAGGTGCCTGAACATAGCTGGATTATTAACAATGATGATCACTAATGATTACAGTTGAGGTCAAAAGTTTACATACACCTTGCAGAATCTGCAAAATGTTAATTATTTTATTAAAATAAGAGGGATTATACAAAATGCATGTTATTTTTTATTTAATACTGACCTGAAAAAGATATTTCACATAAAAGATGTTTAAATATAGTCCACAAGAGAAAACCATAGTTGAATTGATAAAAATGACCGGTAACACTTTCTATGAAGCCCCTATTTATAATACATTATAAGGGTATTTCTAAGGCATTATAATGAATGCATAATGCATTATAAAAACCCTTATAATATGTTATATCATGTCATAAATAATCATAACAACAATTATAATACATTATAATACTTGAGTATTTGAGGTTATAACTTTTAAGATTATGATTATTGACGCCATATTAAATCTACTTAATTTATAATGGATTATATCATATTACATTTATTTTTTACATTATATTACGTTTTATTTTGATGGTCCACTTAGTCCATTTACTATATGCCTAAACTTTCCACCTACATGTCAACTGACACTCCTTAGAGTATTAGTAGACTTAGTTTATGGTTAGGCTAGGTAGAAGGTTCATGTACTTGCAAAGTTACTTAATATAATATAATATAATATAATATAATATAATATAATATAATATAATATAATATAATATAATATAATATAATATAATAGTTTGTCTTTTGGGGAAACATCAAAATTCAGTGTTAGCATATATTTAGCATACTACTAATAATAATTACTGCTAGCTGACATGCAGTTGCAGTTACTAATCAAAAGCTGTCTAAAGGGTACTATCAAAATAATCAAACTGATAATACAAATGTGTCATATTACACATTTATCTGATCTGATGCATAATCTTAAGGTTCTTTGGGAAATATTATTATAATTACTTATAAGTGGTCTTTGTATGCTTTAAGTAAAGTGACATGAGAAAGATGACAAGATATGAGACTTATAATTTGTTATAACTACGAGGAGGAAATCGTACTCTTAAAAGCTATAATCACAAAAAAGTAAAAATTATAATACATTAAAACTGTTCTTATGAATACTCATAAGATGATATAACATATTATAAGGTTTTTTATAATGCATTATGCATTCTTTATAATGCCTTAAGAATACCCTTATAATGTATTATAAATACAGGCTTCATAGAAAGTGTTACCAAATGACGCTGTTCAAAAGTTTACATACGCTTCATTTTTAATACTGAGTTGTTACCTAAATGATCCACAGCTGTTTTTTTTTTGTTTTTTGTTTTTTTCATGAGTTCATTATTTGTCCTGAACAGTTAAACTGCCTGCTGTTTTGTCAGAAAAATCCTTCAGGTTCCACAAATTCTTTGGTTTTTCAGCATTTTTGTGTATTTGAACCCTTTCCAACAATAACTGTATGATTCTGAGATCACACTGAGGACAACTGAGGGACTCATATGCAACTATTACAGAAGGTTCAAATGCTGACTGATGCTTCAGACGAAAAAACTGAGCATTAAGAGCTGAATTTGAAGATCAGGGTGAATGTAACTTATTTTGTCTTCTAGGAAACATGTAAGTATCTTCTGTAGCTTTTGAAGGGCAGTACTAAATGAAACAAATATGAATATTTAGGCAAAATAAGAAAAATGTACACATCTTCATTCTGTTCAAAAGTTTACACCCATAGCTCTTAATGCATCTTTTTTTTTCTTTCTTTTGGAGCATCAGTGAGCATTTGAACCTTCTGTAATACTTGAATATGTGTCCCTCAGTTGTCCTCAGTGTGAAAAGATGGATCTCAAAATCTTACAGTTATTGTTGGAAAGGGTTTAAATGCACAAAAAAAAGCCTGAAGGATTTTTCTGAAGAACAGCAGGCAGTTTAATTGTCAGGACAAACCAGGGACTCATAAACAACTATTACTAAACCAAAAAAAAAAAATCATTCAGGTAAATAAAAAAAACATGCATTTTATATCATCTCTTTTATTTTGGTAAAATAATTAATATTTAGCAGATTCTGCAAGGTGTATGTAAACTTTTGACCTCAACTGTATGTATATGCATGTTTGTGTGTGTATCACTTTTATTATTAAATAAATACATTATTTTTTTAAAATAAATTCATATTTTTATTTGTTATTGAGCAAATATCCATTAAATTGATCAAAACTGAAAGCAAGGCCATTTAAAATATTTACATTAGAGTTCTATTTCAAATAAATGCTGTACTTTTGAACTTTCTGAACTTTCTAAATATGTACCACACGCAAATTAGCATAATAATGATTCCTGAAGGATCAATGTGACACTAAAGACTGGAGTAATGATAATTCACCTCACAGGAATACATTACATTTTAAAACACTCTCTCTCTAAATTGTGTTTGTTTGCTATATTTAATTTATTGTATCTAAATCCACAGTACACTGAGTTAAAAGATGTAGACTAATAGCCAAAATATCTAAACTAAACCACTAACAAATCCTCTTTTAGTTTTATAATGGTCTTTACAATTTTTGTATACACTTTTTCCTTGGTAGCCGTTGAGCACTGCCATGATGGATTAACTTCCGTTTGGATGCTCTCGTCTTCCAGTCTCCATAGAAATCTATGTTAAAACAAAGTAAAAAAGATCGACCGAATTAATTAAACTGAATATTTTAAATTTAATTTCAATATAACTAAGGGTTAAGCTGTGCAGTTATTGGTAGCTTGTTTTGCCTAGGTTACCAGCAAATCTGTCCGTGTTGGGCGCTGTATGCCTTGTACAAACGATGACAAAAGATAACGAGCATTGCTTGCAGCGCTTAAATGAAATTACTCTGTTTGAAATAATAAAATAATATGTGCTGTTATCATTTTGTGGACACATTCCCGCGAACTTCACCCCGTTCGGGAGCTGTATATTTGTGCCATCATCTGTTTACAATGCGGCTAACATTGCTTCGCTTCATGTCATCTTCCCACTAATTAAACTATGACAGGTGAGTTACTGCAAAAAGACGCTCATTGCGACACTGTAAAGTGATGAAACTATAGCGCCATCTGCTTTTGAAAAACATTTTCAGAGGTTTAACGTTATATCATTGACTTGGAAAATATTTAGAAACCGGAAATGTAATTTTAAAGCATAGTTCCAGTCGGACAAAACTTCTGCGTTCAGGAAAAGGTGGAGAACTCCTATTTTTAAAAGGTGTTTTAGATAGGTATTTTACATACAGACTCGTTGTATAGTCAATTATATAAGCATTTGGTTTAATATCTGTCTCTGGTGCAACTTTTAAGCTTCTTTATCTTTGTTTATAGCATCTCAGCCTCATAAGCAACCATGGCTTATTCTGTTTTTGCAGGCAAACATGGTTTCATCTGCAGAAGATTATAATAAAACAACAGTGGAATTATCTTGCATAATATGCGTATCGAAGCAGATTTATGACCTGTCATCATGTAGCAGCTTAATGTCTCTAACTCAACCTTTTGTGCTCTTAAACTTCCACACGTCTTCAGGTTCGTATAAAATGAAAGACACTTCTATTCAATATAGAAATCAGAGACACTATATGCAAACCTCTCTCTTTTTCTCTCTGTTACTCTTTCCTCCTCCGTCACGCTGACAGGTCTGTTGAGAGCTGTAGAGGAGGGCCGCTCAGACTCTGCATAAGAGCTTCACCATGAGAAGCTGCTGTCTCACCCTGTCAGCTGTCTCACCTCTCCAGTTGTTTCGTCGCCTGTCGGTCCCACTACTGACAATTTAATTCCAAACCAGCCCCCCTGCACCTCTCTCCATATCTTCTTCCACTCGTCAGCCCTCAAACCCATGCAGACCCTGTGCTGACAGCTGAGGATGAGTGCTCTTCAGTAAGTGTGTGTGTGTGTGTGTGTGTGTGTGTGTGTGTGTGTGTGCGTGCGTGTGCGTGTGTGTGCGTGTGCGTGTGCATGCATGTACATGTGTGCTTGTGTGTAAGCAAGTGAAACGTAAGGAAGCTGGTTGTCTTTTGTAGTGTCAGAGATCAGAGGAAAGTAATGAATGACTAATACACCCTCATCGTGGCTCCGTAAGTATGTCATAGTGAAATGACTTTAGTGTGTTTGATAGAAGCTTGGAAGGATACTTTGACGTTTTGTTCCGTCTGAAATGACCTGGATTTTAGAATAGCAGGTTTAGATTTCTGAGTATGATAATGTCTGTTCACATTATTTAAATAGACTGAAAGCTGAATAAATAAGCTTTCCATTTATGTATGGTTTGTTAGGATAGGACAATATTTGGCTGAGATACGACTATTTGAAAATCTGAAATCTGAGGGTGCAAAAAAAATCTAAATACTGAGAAAATCACCTTTAAAGTTGTCCAAATGTTCTTAATGTTCTTAGCAATGCATACTACTAATCCAAAATTAAGTTTTGATATATTTACAGTAGGAAATTTACAAAATATCTTCATGGAACACGATCTTAATATCCTAATGATTTTTGGCATAAAGAAAAAATCGATTATTTTGACCCATAAAGTGTGCAACTTAAGGGTCAATTATGTATTTTTATGCCTCTGTGTTACTGTATATACCGCAAAAAAACCTTTAAAAAGTTAATTCTAAATTAATTTAGTCTTATTTTCTAATTAAAATGTTTAAAAATATTTAAAATGTGTAATGTATTTATGTATTTTGTCTTATCACACTCGCTTCACTTGTTTTAATTATAAAAAAGTTATCTTATGCGGTTTTGCTTCTTAAATAAATGTGTCTTGCTTTAAGGATTTTTAGAATTTTTTTTAAAGATATTTTTTCCTGCAAAACAAGGGAAATTGATGAATTTCAGTAATAACATAAATAATATTTTTTGAAATACAGGAAGCAAACAATGTGATGCAAATAACTGTTCAGAGAGAGTGGAGAAAATAAAAATAAAGAATAATAAGATATGGCTAAATTCAAATGTATTGTATTTGGGTATTTAAACAGGAAAAAAATAAAACAAATGAACAGTGTATAGCATATTTAAATACACTCAAACGAGTAAGTGACTGTTATGATTACGTTCTATGTAAATACAATAGTATGTAAATTAAGTACCTTGGTAATCATTCAGTATCATCTGTCATTATATTTTACAGTGTCTTCTGATACCATCACTGTACCATGGTACCACTATAGAGTTGCTTCCAATAAGTGTAACGCCAACACACCCTCATCACACACACACCTTAAAATCATTAAAGCACTTAAGGAAAGGCAGAGAAAGAATGTAAACATCCCGTCTTTCATAAAGCCTTTGGATTTGTCACTCTTCCGTCTTTTCACTCGCATTATAAAGGGATGATTAGAAAAGCTTGGGGTTGTTGTCTTTTCTGTAAGAATGGGAACCTCGCTTTCTGGAAGCAGCACCCACATGTACTGGTTTCCTGTAATCATCTGCACTTGTATTTTCTGAAATTTAAGCTGATGCTTGTCTCTGAAGCGGAATTGGTGAAATACTCATAGTCATATTAACAATATAAAAACAAGACTTGAAAGAAAATGTTATGCAAAGTGAGTCTTTGAATAGTAGAACAATAAGTTCTCAAGCCTGGTGCCCACTAGGGGGCCTCAAGATGATTTCAGATGAATTCAAAATAAGGACAAAACTTGCTGTGTTTGTTTCAACCCAGGCTCATGAAAATACATGCATCTATACATTTATGCAACACCCTAATTCATACCTTACTGCACTTGAAATGTCCAGAGAGTGGCGCTAAAACACACATTCAATAAGTGACTGTTGGTAAATTCACGTATTGCAGCATTTTTATCACGTTGCTTAAGGTACGTATTGTGACCATTAGGAATCGAAATATCTGGGGAGTGTCGCTATTCTGTTCTCGCCAATGCGTTACCGAAGCAAAGGGTTAACAGATAGCGAACAAAGAAAACTCCAGGAAGCAGTCTTGTGACTTTGGTGACTTTACTGGGTCTTCATGGGTAAGACGAGAAAGACTGTTTTTTAGCAGCAGTCCATCAAGAATGCGTCGTGCAGTGTTGATCATCCTTTCCCAAGCTCCACCCATATGGGAAGAGTGGGGAGCGTTAAATGACCATGTGCAACCTTGCTCCTGCAAGTACCCTTTGAGCTCTGGATCATCCGTATTGATGTTCAGTTCTCGACAGGCGCCAATGAAATTTGTTCCTCTGTCGGATCTAAAATGTTTAACCGGTCCACGGACTGCCAAGAACCGTCTGAGGGCATTAATGAAGCTGGAAGTTGACATGGACTCAATGACCTCCAGATGAACAGCCCTTGTATTTAAGCAGGAGAAGATGACAACCCACCTTTTGCTGTCAGCACTTCCCCCTCTGGTTCGGCGTGATGTTATGTTCCATGGCCCAAACACATCTAGGCCCACATGGGTGAATGGTGGATCTACGGTCACTCTGTCCATGGGTAGGTCTGACATTCTCTGTACTTCGAGTCTTCCTCTTAACTTCCTGCAAGTAATACACTGATGAATCACACTGTTAATTAGTCTTGTTCCTTTTACGATCCAGAGGCCTGCTGATCGCAGTGCTCCAGCGGTCAGATGTCGTCCTTGGTGCGCAACCCGATCATGGTAGTATCTGACCAACAACGTGGCTACATGTTGATTTGCTGGGATTATCAATGGGTGCTTTTCTTGTTCTGATAGTTCTGCCGACTGCAAGCGGCCTCCTACTCTAATCAGTCCTCCTTCATCTACGAAAGGAGCTAATTTCTTCAGAGAGCTTCCTTGTGAGATTTTTTCTCTCTTACTCAAACATTTGAGTTCATCTTTATAGTGTTCTTGCTGCACACACCGAATAATGATGGTTTTTGCTTGAGTGAGTTCAGATTGGAGACTTTTCCGACACCAGTGCCAACTTTTGCAATCCACCGTATGTCTCTTTTCAGAAAGTGATTTTGCAACATGGACAAGCCTTGCTATGCTTCTTACAAGAGATCTCCACTCTGAAAAGCGCTCAAATCTATGTGACCCTAGAGTTTGATCTGTCACATCAGTGACCAATGTTTTCACTTGAGGACGGATCTCCTGGTCATTCTCTGGCTCCACAAGCTCAAATAATTCACCCTTAGATGTTTCCCCAAGAAAGGGCTGTTGTAGGAATTCTGGACCAGAAAACCAATTTGTGTGCGGAAGAATGGTTGCTGGAATGAACCTAGTACCGAGGTCTGCTGGGTTCAGGTCCGAACCAACATGATTCCACTGTTCTGGTTTTGTAGAACTTCTGATTTGTGCCACTCGGTTTGCAACATACACATAAAATCGCCAAGATGTATTGTGGATGTATCCTAACACAATCTTACTGTCAGTATAGAATTTTACTGCAGTCAGGTTTAGATCCAACTCTTCTGTGATCAGTTCTGCCAGCTCAACAGCTAGAACGGCTGCACACAGCTCAAGACGTGGCACTGTGTGAGCTGGGTATGGGGCCAACTTTGATTTAGCCATGATAAACCCAACATGACACTGACCATCCACAGTAACCACTCTAAGATATGCAACTGCTGCTATGGCCAATGTGGAAGCATCAGAAAAAATGATCACCTCTCTCTTGGAAGCGTAGGACATAGACACCGGCACATAGGGTCTGTGAATCTGGACTTCTCTGAGATCTGATAAGGAATTTGCCCATGACTTCCATTTGGCTTCCTTCTCCATTGGAAGTGGTGTGTCCCAGTCTAACTGGTCTGATGACAACTCTCTTACTAAGGCCTTACCCTGCATGGTAACAGGAGCAACAAATCCCAAAGGATCATAGAGACTGTTAACTGTTGAAAGTATGCCCCGTCGAGTGAATGGTCTTACATCTGGAGATACTTGAAACACGAAACAATCAGTCTCCAAACTCCAGCTCACTCCTAAGCTTCGTTGGAGAGGTAGAGGATCGACACTTAAATCCAGATCCTTCAGGTCATTCGCTCTGTCAGATGTAGGAAATGCTTCCATGACTTGATGGTTATTTGAAGAAATCTTGTGAAGCTTGATGTTTGATTCCGCCAACATGTTTTTGGTCTTTTGCAGGAGACCGATAGCTTCGGCTGCACTGGAAACAGAGATCAGCCCATCGTCCACATAAAAATTCCTATGGACGAACTGTTTGGCTTCTCTGCCATACTCCCCTTCTCCTAGATCCGCAGCCCGTCTTATGCCAAAGATTGCCACAGCTGGAGATGGGCTGTTCCCAAACACATGAACTGTCATTCTGTACTCTGTGATTTCTTTGGAGAGATCATTATCTTTGAACCACAGGAATCTTAGAAAGTTTTGGTGATCTTCTCTGACCTTAAAGCAGTAGAACATTTGCTCTACGTCAACAGTGACTGCAACTTTTTCCTTACGGAAACGCATCAGAACCCCAAGTAACTTGTTGTTGAGATCTGGTCCACGAAGAAGAGTGTCGTTCAAAGAGATCCCTTCATACTGAGCACTAGAATCGAAGACGACCCTAATCTTTCCAGGTTTCAAGGGATGGTATACACCAAAAATTGGTAAATACCAGCACTCTTCATCAGGCTGCAATGGCGGAGCAAGCTCAGCGTGTTTGTTGGTGAACATACTTTGCATAAACTCTACAAAGTGTTTTGCCATCTCAGGTTTCCTTTGTAAGGTGCGTCGCAGAATATTGAGACGTTTCACTGCTTGACCTCGGTTGTTCGGCAAAGGGTTGTGAGGTAAACGGAACGGTAAGGGAGCTACCCAGTGGTTTGATTCGTTCATGTACATTTCCCTGTTCATTATATCAAGGAAGATGTTATCTTCAACAGAGAGTGAAAGCTTATCATCACTGGGAGTCCTTTGGAAAACATTGTCTCCTAGGTGATCTGTACAAGAGCTTGTGATTGGACTGCAGGGTAAAGTGGACTGGTACTGATAAAGTGGCGTGCCAAACTGTTCTTTGACCTGCATTCCTTTAAGACAGGATGAGAAAAAAGATGTGCGTCCATTTTGCAGTATGTTTGTCCTGAAAACATTTGCAGTCTCAGCCTTGTGCACTCCTCCCATACATACTTCTCCCACAATGACCCAGCCTAAGTCAAGACGCTGAGCATATGGCATGTTACCAGGACCATTATACTGTTCTCGAACCTTATGGACACTTAGAATGTCCCTTCCTAAAAGGAGAAGAATTGGAGCACTTGCGTCAAATGGCGGTAACTTGTCGGCCACTGGCCTGAGATGAGAGAAGTAATTTGCTATTTCAGGTGTTGGGATTTCGTCCGTTTCTTCAGGCAACATATTACATTCTAAGAGCGTTGGAAGTGAGACCTGAGTTTTCCCATCAAGTGAACTAACGATGAAATTGTCCGCTCTTCTTCCCATTGCCTTAGCTGTTCCTGCACATGTGCGTAAAGTATAAGGGTACAAGTCTCCATTGATACCAAACAACTTGAAAAAGGCAGACTTTGCTAAGGACCGGTTACTTTGGTCATCCAGAACCACATACATTCTCTTTGCCTTTTCAGGAGAACCAGATGGATGAACGTTAACCAAACAGATTTTCGAGCATGATCTTGGTCTGGGAGCATTACCACAGATTTCTGTGCACTTAGATGTAACTTCTGATGATATTTCTCCTTTAGACTCCCCGCCTTGCTCTTGATCGGTTACCGGAGCTCCCCCTGCCGAAGGAGCAAGCCCTGGGTGCATTGCAGAGACATGGCGATCACTGTTACACTCCCTACATTTACCAGTTGCCTCACACTCTCTTGCTATGTGTCTAGTGGAACCGCAACACCTGAAGCAGATAGACAGATCTTTAAGGTATGTTTTCCTTTCATCCAGCGGCTTTACTCTAAATCCGCGGCATTTTGACAATGGATGTGGCTTGTTGTGGATTGGGCATTGCTTACTAGGATCCATAATCTTCTGTTCAGGGACTTGTTTGGTGTTGGAACTTAAAACGGTAGAAAGCACTTCAGTTTTCCTCACCGACACAGGTATTTTGTTGTCGAGCCGTGAAAATTTGTCCTGTTTAGGATGGCTCTGCATAGACAAAGAAAAACTGGGATCATTTCTTATTCTTGCTTGGTCGCAAACAAATTGCACAAAGAAGCCAAAAGGTGGGAAAGTGACGCGATGATCCTCTTTATACTTGGCTCCACAGGTGATCCACCTTTCCTGCAGGTTAAAGGGAAATTTCTCAATAATGGGATTGACTCCCCTCGCTGTGTCAAGAATTGCTAACCCAGGTAAATGTCCACCTGACTTTGCCGATTCCAATTCCAAAAGCATATCTCCTAGCTCTCTGAGCTTCTGTCCATCTCTGTTAGAAATCCTTGGGAACTCTTCTAATTTTTGCAACAGTGCATTCTCAATTACTTCTGGGCTCCCGTAACACTCTTCCAGACGCTGCCAAAGCATATGGATACCTGCTATTGGATAGTGTGCATGAACAGATCTAATGCGTTTGGCTTGTATGGATGACTCTGGGCCGAGCCATTTCGTGAGAAGATCAAGCTCTTCTCTGGCTGTTAAACCAAGCTCCTTTGTAACATCTTGAAAAGAGGATTTCCAGGCCCAGTAGTTCTCAGGACAATCATCAAACTTTATGAGACCAGAAGTTACCATCTCTTTTCTCACCATGTAGTTAGCTAAATCAGATGTGTATGGCAAACTAACCATGGGCGCTCTAACACTGGGAATAGGAGAGGTTTGGAAAGCAGAGCGATATCCATGAACTTCATCTTTCTGGTTATCCATTGTTTCCTGTTTGACTTTGAACTCCATTCCATATGATGGACATTCCCAATTCTGCTGATGTTGTTCAACTGCCTGCTTCTGAACATATTCCCTGGTACGCTGGGTTCGAACTGAGTCTGTGTCCCTGACCAATTCGTCTATATTTCCTTCGTCAATGTCGACTGCTGCTTCATAAATTGCTGCTTCGGCAGATGCTGCAGTTGCTTCTTTCTGAGATTGTAGCACAAAAAGATCTGCTTCCACCTCTGCTTTTTTCCTCATCATAGCTGCCTCTTTTTCAGCATAAGATGCTTTAGCTCTTGCTGCTTCTGCTTTAGCTCTCGCTCGAGTCGCTGCCACACTGGCCGATGACCTACTTGATCTTCGAGATGACTTTGAGCTAGAAGCTTGTGATCTTATTTCAAAGGCTTGGGAAGCATCTTTCTCTTCACTGTGTGACTCCATACTTCCCTAAATTCTGATGATCTTTACGATGCAATGTAACAATAGCAGTGCGATTCTGTTGTCTTCACCCGCTGTGTCAATGTCCTTTTACTATTCTGTTCTCGCCAATGCGTTACCGAAGCAAAGGGTTAACAGATAGCGAACAAAGAAAACTCCAGGAAGCAGTCTTGTGACTTTGGTGACTTTACTGGGTCTTTTTAACTGTAAAACTACAATCAAGAGAAAACAAAAATAGAAATGAAGTTTACAGTCACATTATTAACATAATCAGTTTGATTTTACAGTTCTCTTATGCACATAGTTGCTATTTATGCATGTCTTAAGTATTATACATATGCAAAATTCTATTCAATGAGACGTGAGCAAACAAACACTAGCGAAATTACCACATTTGTTCTACCGCTAGCCTAGCATGTTTGAAACGGAGATAAATGTGCATACAACAAAAACATAATAACCTCTAATAAACCATTGTACATAGAATTATTGTTTAGTAATAATACAGCACTTACGGACATATATTTCCAAGGTTTCAACGCTTGAATCAGACACTGAGAGAAAGCGCATGTAAGTTTCTCCTGACTGCGCGTACACTGAGAGAAAACGAAAGTGAACTGAACGTATACATGTATATAGCGCAGTACCTTAAATGTCCAGTAGGTGGCAAATCAACACAAAGGGATATATGCAACGGCACAGTCGCTAAAGGTTAATGCTCTATCGTGTTGTAAATATCCCCTACACATAACCCTAAACCTATCCGATAGTGTTAACAAATGCGATGTAAAAGTGATATAAAAATGTATTTGTTGAGGCAGCCGTGCTATTTTAACTTCCTTATGCAGGTATGAGCTGTTTTGTCGAACTGCAGATCCACGGGGTTCGTACCAGAGCTCTTCATCACTCAAGTACAACGTCGTATCGGGTGAGCTACCGAGCAAACCTATTAAATTAGACAACTCATGCATCTGTAGCTGTATATAAGATGACAACGTTCAAAAGTACCAGTTTTCAAATCGCGTCACAGCGATCAAAGTCATAACATATTATTCTGCAAGTTATTGTATGAAAATTAAGCTTTATTAATCAAAACTCAGTACCTGTAAATCATACTTTGTGTGAAAATAATTAAAAGTTACCGGAGTTTTACTGCCTCTAGTGTTCATTTTAACTGGAAACTGCAGTGATTCGTACATATAGGTAAGTTTTTTTTTTTTTTTTTTTTTTGCAGAAATGTATATAGAGGCACGTATTTCCAATGAGCTTAGGTTGGTCCAAGTCAAAAGAGACCATCCTCAAGTCTCTGTGATATTCCGGTCTCTAGATTTGGCTTGTCTCCCGTCTTTAAAGGTCCCATATTGTCAAAATCGAAATTTCCTGGCTTTTTTCATGATAACTGAGGTCTAGGTGTTATGTAACTACCATATGAGTTTCAAAACAGTCAATCCACAGTAAACTGCACACAGCCTGCTTAAAGTAGCTGTTCATTTTCACGAGCCGCTGTGACTTCCGTACAGATGTGACGTCCGATCTACTCAGTCACCGCCTTCAGTCACCACCATCCCACCCTCCTTTTGTCAAACCCAGACAATATCGTGTCCATAACATTGCTAAGCAACAACAACACGGAAACTAATCTAGAAAACCCTGTTCAGTCGATAGATGTCGAAACTACATCATTGCACAGGCTTCAGAACAACGTGGATTGATTATCGGATCGTGCTCCTCCCGAACCTTGTTAATAAAACATCATGAAGAGTCACATGATAACGTGCATCATCACTACAACACTGCCTTTATGGTTCTGGCTTTTGTTCACACAGCGCTCTTTCCCGTAATTTTCCAGAATCAGCGCGCATTGTGAAAGGGGCTTTACTAAAGCAACAGTTATGTAGCTTACTGCATTCGGTGTTTGAAAAAGAAAAAACATTAATGATCATTCTCAAATATCCTGTTGAGTATCAGCAGGCTAGGCTCTCTCTATGGCTCTGGGTTCGGCTACAACGATACATGACTGTAGTTACCTGTGATTGGCCTGGCTGTGCGTCACTCAGAAAACAACAGGCCAATCAGAAGAGAGGCTCATGAATATTAATTAGATGGGCCAAAATCGACCTGTTTTTGACAGAGCTCCTAAAAAAGGAGCTGTAAAAATATATTGAGATGGATTTTGGCACTTATACTGCAAATATATATTCTTAACCCTTTATAGGGCACTCATTGAAATACTTGGAAATTCTAAAATTCAACCCCAGAGTGTTATTGGAGGTTATTACAAGACCTTTAAACTTTTTTGACTTAAATAATTTTTTTATGTTTTTATGTTGAAAATTAGGTTAAATGAAGTGATCATATATGGTCACTTGCCGGTCTATGGTAACTTTCCCCCCCCCAAAAAATGTGTATACTTTTTAAATATAAGGCATAAATAAATACATAAAACATATATAATATCCATAGAATATTTATTTAGAAACAATTTACACACACAAAAAAAAAAAAAATTATATATATATATATATATATATATATATATATATATATATATATATATATATATATATACACAAACTTAACAGAATATTTTATTTAGGAAATTAAAAATCTTGCTGTCTTCCTCGTCAGAACCCTAGATGGGGTCAGCTGGCACAACAAAACTGACTTCTATCCATAGAATTGTTGAGTAGACAGCTGCGAAAGAAAAGGTTTCTGAGTCAGTATCAAGCCCATGTTGATTTGTTTGTGAAAGAAAAGTGCAGATCTACTGAAAACATATAATATTCACATAAATAGTAAATTTATAATAAGAACTGAAAAAAATAGCATTAAGTACT
>NC_133376.1:16130699-16178641 GCF_049309525.1 Garra rufa
ACATAAATAGTAAATTTATAATAAGAACTGAAAAAAAAATAGCATTAAGTACTGGTGGTACCACCTATTTTAGCAGAAATAATAAACAACAATCTATTGGTACTAAAACCAAAATTACAAATTTTTCACTGTTTATTTCTTGATCATTTCAATAAATGGTTTAAGTTTGACACTGGATTACTGTATCATGTTATACAAGCCTTTGCAATATTCAGTGGACAAAAAACAGGCATAAAAACAGCCAAACTATCACTTGCCTTACTTTTACCTGAACCGGGCGTATGTCTAAAATTGGACATTCTGTTGTGTTACCACAAACGGGCGTATGATCAAATATGATCACACCATTTTTATACCACATCGTTCACTAATTTCTAGAAATCCAACGCAAACAACGTCTATATCACCATATAACACAACTATTCAGCTATATAATGTGTGAGTTTCATTGACTTACCATTGAGCATTTCGATGCTTTCTCCGTTTTTGTGGGAGAAGGTAGGAGCGTAAATCAGCATTTTCTCATTCCGGAAGCACGCTGAAGTTTGAAACGCCCCAGACAACTTCCGATTGGTCAGATGCCATTGTGTCGCTATCCGTGACGTAGACTAACATCTGTTGATTGGCTGGGACAAATCCATGTGCTTACACGATCTCATACAAAGGAGGCAGACGCTTTTGAAAATGTTCGATTAAGTGATCAAATATGGTGCCTCGCCCTATAAAGGGTTAAGGACATCAACAACTAAAATAAACCTCCAGAAATGTGTACAATATGGGACCTTTAATGCAAGCCTAAGGTGTTTTGTTCATATCTGTTTTGTTACTGCAGACACAATCGCTTAGTAAAATAATAGCACTTTTAAAGGAGTAGTACACTTTCTGAACAAAAATTAACAGATAATGTACTCACCTTTCTTCTTTCTTCAGTCGTAAGGAAATTATGCTTTTTGAGGAAAACATTTCAGGATTTCTCTCCATATAATGGACTTCTATGGTGCCCCCGAGTTTGAACTTTCAAAATGCAGCTTCAAATGGCTCTAAATGATCACAGCCAAGGAAAAAAAGGTCTTACTAGCAAAATGATTGGTTATTTTCTAAAAAAAAAAAAATGCAATTTATATACTTTTTAACCTCAAATGCTTGTCTTGTCTAGCTCTGTGTGTACTCTGTGTAGAGATTAAAAAGTATATAAATTGTAAATGTTTTTAGAAAATAACAGATCGCTTCACTAGATAAGAACCCTCTTCCCTCATGTCGTTCCAAACCCGTAAGACAAACTGTTCATCTTCAGAGCACAAATTAAGATATTTTTTATGAAATCTGAGCTTTCTGACCCTGCATAGACAACAACACAACTGACATGTTCAAGGCATAGAAATGTAGTAAAGACATTGTTAAAACAGTCCATGAGACATCAGTGGTTCAACCGTAATCAGTGTTGGGAGTAACACATTACAAGTTAGAGCTGTAAGCGGGCATTAAAAGTTAGGCCCGACAAGGCCCGTGCCCGACAGAATTCGGCCCGAGCCCGACGAGTACAGTTTGATTGACAGCTTTTTAAAAGCCAAAACCCGTTTACAGCCCGACATTATTCAAATGTGCGCACACACACACAGCTTTTGTCAAGAATTAGTCATTTATACATGTTTTAACATAATTGAATCATTACTAATGTAGGCCACTTGGAAGTTGGAACAAAGAAATCAAGTCCTCTGTTAAATCGTAACATCTCAGCTAGAGTTGTCAAAAAGTACCGAGTTCGGTACTTTCGGTACTGAAATTTTAAAAACGTGCATTTCCCACTCACATTTGAGCGCTGTTGAGACGATTTTTAAACATCACTGATTGGCTATAGTGTTCACTTTTTTATAGTGATCAGCGATTCACTCTTCACCCAGCGCTCACACATAAGCACAACGGGAGCGTTTAAAAGCCGCGCCTGTCCGCGGATCTGTAGATGTGCAGATGTATTAGGGATCCGTCGAGTCTTTCTTAATGTAATCAAAACATAATCACCAGAGGCTAACCTCCGTTTCACCTCCTCAACATCCATTTTCGCATCTTTCCTGTCCCGTCGGGTTCGGGCAAAGATCTTAAGCTCTATTACAAGTAGTAAACTAACGTATTACTTTTCAGTTTACAAGAAAATATTTGCGTAACTGATTTACTTTTTCAAATAAGTAACACCAATTACTTTGTTTTCCCATTTATTGACTAACAGCTCTCCTGTTCCCATGTTGAGAGAAATTGGGAGTAAGCCTCTCTCTGCTGAGGGATTACGAGCTGTAATGTTTACTTTAGCCACGTTTATCGGCGAAACTTGCCAACAAGCACATTATTAAGAAAGGCCATTTGCAAAGATGTATAAAAAACCCTTATACTCACTTCTGCTGTGGGTGAAGCTGCATCACGAATGACGAAGGATGGCGCTTTCCTTTTAAAAACGAAAGTGACGTTGTCCTCTGCCTCTTAAGCGGGTCAGATGTCGGGAGTAAATGACTACTGCTATATGTTCATTATTACATCCAACAACAGAACTCCTCAATCGCTCAATTAGTGTCTTCCTGAGTCGACACAATGGCAATTGTAATCGGACTGTTTCAGCTCGGTGAGGGCGGGTCTAAGGTAAGACGCTCATGTCAATTAACTGTGTTTCATCACAACGACAAGAAGCTGAGAATGACCTGATTTTAAAAAGGGGATATTACCACTGGGTGGATTTTTATCATTGTAGGGTGGTTGTTTACACAAACTGCCAACACACATTAATGTTCAAACAACATGTAAAAGTTAGTTTTGCACCCGATGACCCCTTTAATAAAAACAGTGAATACGACAGAATACGACACAAACTTACAATAACTAAATGTTTAAAGGAACTGTATGTAAGAAATTTATTTTAGTTAATCATAAAATGGCCCTGACATGTCACTAGACATTAAGAAATCATTTTCATTTCATATACTTATATCTATATATCACTGACAACAGTGGTCCGGCCAGGATATTGTCATTTAAAAGTGAGAGTTGCAGCCCACAACTGATGTTATTGTTGTCATTTTGTGTTTTGGTCTGAGGCGCCACCCTCCAGCTATTTACTAATCACAAAGTCAGTAGAGTTTCGTCATCTGGGTTGCCAGCTCTGTTACAGCTGCAGCTATGAACGTGTCGGATAAAACATGTATAACATTACAAAACCTAAAAGACCTCATTATGAATCCGAAATACGTCGTGACAAAGTCCGAAATAAAACAAGGATTTGTATAGGAGATGCCTTTGAAAGATTGAGACGACTGAAAACGGAGAAGAATTTGAAGACAGACGCCAACGTTGCTAATTTTCTCCTTGACAGGTAAGATTCATCTATGTTTGGCTAACTTTGCTTCCGTACACAGTGGATTTTCCACAGTCGGCTGTGCTAAATGTGTTCATAAAAAGTTTTATATCGCACCACTAGCAGGGTATGAAAACAATCTATGTTCCGACTGAAATGTGGTATTACACCGTGTCTACACCGGACGCTACAGTTGTCGCGCCGCAACAGCTAAAGTCTATCTACACTGGACGCGACAAAGCGACCGTTGCAAATCATTTAAACTTTGTGTGAGCACGTCATAAATAGAACGCGGCAGCAGATTACTGTCAGGGATCTGCCGTGTCGCGCTGCATCCAGTGTAGATTGCATAATAGGTTCTATTGTATTTGTCGCGTCGCGCCGCTCGCGTCCGGTGTAGACACGGTGTTACAGTACATCTTTACGAAATATTTGGCTAATCGCCATTAGTACATTTTTGCGATACATAATTACTTCGCAAAACATCTCTCGTGAAGCAACAGAAGAAAAAAAATACTGTGTAGGACTCGTCACTTGCCATTGGAAGCTCCTTGTAGCAGCCTACGTTCCTGCTGGATCCTGCAGCTTAGCTGGCAACCTCGAGTCAGGGGGAGAGGGAGGGGATACACCGTTCTACAGTATTTTGAAAGTGATTGCAGTACCAGTTTTGGCCACAATCCTACATACGGTTCCTTTAAAAAATATATATCCTTTATGTATTTAATCCCATTTTATTAACCAGTGTCTTTGATGCTGACCTTCGATGATCCAATTCAACCATACCAATAAACTAGTAAATAAAAAAATAAAAAAATATTGCTGAAAAATCTTTTTCTCCTGCATTCTATTCTTCATGTAATCCAGAATGAATTCTGAAATCTGAAAGATTTGTTTGGTACAGACGTGAATTTACATTTCCTTCAGCCTGAGGCTTATTCATTTCACTTTTTTTGTCAAAGGGCTCTTACATTTGCCAAAAATAGAACTTTTGCCAGCCCAGATGGGAAAAAGTAACACAAAAGTGACTTAATGCATTACTTTCATAAAAAGTAACTACGTGACACAATTATTTGCTTTTTTTTAGGGAGTAACACAATACTGTAATGCATTACTTTTAAAAGTAACTTTCCCCAACACTGACGGTAATGCTATGAAGCTACAAGAATAGTTTTTGGCCATGTACACACTGCAGCTAAATTCGGTTGACAGTTCACCTTTTACTCCTTAATCGCGTTCTGTACACACATAATTCACTAAAATACGTGAGTGACAACTAATTCAGGTAGTGACAACTGCATTAACAAAAATTCTATGCAGTGTGTACCTGTTATTTCCCCTTGTATCTGTTTAGTTGTAATTTCCCCTTGTTCTGCGTTTTTCTAGTTTCTCTGTGTTTTGACCTTGGATTGTTTTTGTATTTTTGAACCCTGCTGCCTGCCCTGACCTTTTGCCTGTTGTTTTGGACTATTCTTTCGGATTGTCTTCGTTGTTACTGTTTGCCATCTCTGACCCTGCCTGTTTGACTACGTATTTCAATAAAAAGCTTGCATTTGGATCCACCTCTCACCGCCTCTGTTACAGAACGATCAGTCAACCAGGATCCAGCAGCTTTATCTCACCACCAGCGCAAACATGGACCCAGTCATCAGCTTTGCCCTCAAGTCTCAAGGTAATCGGCCCCTCGAGGACCACATTCAAGATTTTCTGGATATTGTTCAGTATTCTACTTTCCCGGACTGTGCACTGATAGATTTATTTTCACATGGACTGAATGAACCATTACGCACCATGCTTATAATTAGTGGTCCTCGAGGGTCACTTAGTGAATTTTTGGACTTTGCTTTGTTGGTCACTGGCTCCTCATTCACTGTGGGGACTGTTGAGGAGTCAGATGACAAAACTCACATCACAGCTCACGATCACAAGTGTCACGTGATGTCTGCTAGCCCTGAGCCACAGCACAAGATGTCTGCCAGCCCAGAGCCACAGCGTAAGATGTCTGCCATCCCAGAGCCTGTTCACAAGATGGCAAAATCAAGTCGCATTACAGCTGCAGTTCTCACAAAGTCAAGTCATGCTGCTGTTCCTGCCAAGTCAAGTCACAGTACAGCTGCTGTTCATGAGTCAAGTCAAGACACAGTAACCCTTCCTAAGTCAAGCAAAGACACAATTTCATATCCTGATTCAAGCAAAGACACAATACCACATCCTGAGTCAAGTCAAGCAGCACTTCCTGAGTCAAGTCAAGCAGCGCTTCCTGAGTCAAGTCAAGCAGCACTTCCTGAGTCAAGTCAAGCAGCACTTCCTGAGTCAAGTCAAACTACTTCACTTCCCGAACCAACTCAAGTTACAGTTTCACTTCCCAAGCCAAGACAAGTCACAGTTTCACACTCCAAGTTACCTCAAGATGCTACGGCACCTCCTGAATCACATCAAGTAACAGCCGTTCCAGCAAGCCCAAGTCAAGTCACAGCTGTTCCACTAAAGCCAAGTCAAGTCACAGCTGTTCCACTAAAGCCAAGTCAAGTCACAGCTGTTCCACTAAAGCCAAGTCAAGTCACAACTGTTCCATTAAAACCAAGTCAAGTCACAGTTGCTCCTTCAAGGTCAAGCAATGTCGCACGCTCGCCCGAGCATCCAGAGCCGAGTCACGTCTCGCCCGAGCGCCCAGAGCCAAGTCACGTCTCGCCTGAGCATCCTGGGCCATGCCACGCCTCATCTGATCTGCGAAAGCCTCGGCATGTCTTCATTTCCTGTATAATGGACCCTCCTTTAATGTCAGTGCGGGCTGCAGGCATACCCGAAGAACCGACGCCCTTAAGCCACGCAGAGCCTACGCTTCCAAGCCTTACCCCCTCAAGCCCGGTGTGCGTCCCGTTAACCACCGCACTGCCCACGATGGCCATCGCCATTTTGAGTGTGTGGGCTGCACACTGTGCTCCAGAAGCCTCGCCAGTCAAAGAGTCCGCTGCACCAAAGCCTCTTTTCGAGGCGGCGTTCATGGCGAAATTCCCTGCTCTGCCTGCACCGCCAAGAGTCCCTGCTCTGCCTGCACCGCCAAGGGTCCCTGCTCTGCCTGCACCGCCAAGAGTCCCTGCTCTGCCTGCACCGCCAAGGGTCCCTGCTCTGCCTGCACCGCCAAGAGTCCCTGCTCTGCCTGCACCGCCAAGGCTCCCTGCTCTGTCTGCACTGCCAAGGCTCCCTGCTCTGCCTGCACCGCCAAGGCTACCTGCTCTGCCTGCACTACCAAGGGTCCCCATCGTCCCTGTCACTGCTATGGAGGCAGTTTCTGAAGTCCCTGTCTGCCATGTCACGGCTATGGAGGCCGTTCCTGAAGTCCCTGTCTGCCCTGTCACGGCTATGGAGGCAGTTCCTGAAGTCCCTGTCTACCTTGTCATGGCTATGGAGACCGTTCCTGAAGTTCCTGTCTGCCCTGCCACGGCTATGGAGGCTGTTCCTGAAGTCCCTGTCTACCTTGTCATGGCTATGGAGACCGTTCCTGAAGTTCCTGTCTGCCCTGCCACGGCTATGGAGGCTGTTCCTGAAGTTCCTGTCTGCCTTGTCCCGGCTATGGAGGCTGTTCCTGAAGTTCCTGTCTGCCCTGCCACGGCTATGGAGGCTGTTCCTGAAGTTCCTGTCTGCCTTGTCACGGCTATGGAGACCGTTCCTGAAGTTCCTGTCTGCCCTGCCACGGCTATGGAGGCTGTTCCTGAAGTCCCTGTCTACCTTGTCATGGCTATGGAGACCGTTCCTGAAGTTCCTGTCTGCCCTGCCACGGCTATGGAAACTGTTCCTGAAGTTCCTGTCTGCCTTGTCACGGCTATGGAGGCTGTTCCTGAAGTTCCTGTCTGCCCTGCCACGGCTATGGAGGCTGTTCCTGAAGTTCCTGTCTGCCTTGTCACGGCTATGGAGACCGTTCCTGAAGTTCCTGTCTGCCCTGCCACGGCTATGGAGGCTGTTCCTGAAGTTCCTGTCTGCCCTGCCACGGCTATGGAGGCTGTTCCTGAAGTTCCTGTCTGCCCTGCCACGGCTATGGAGGCTGTTCCTGAAGTTCCTGTCTGCCCTGCCACGGCTATGGAGGCTGTTCCTGAAGTTCCTGTCTGCCTTGTCACGGCTATGGAGACCGTTCCTGAAGTTCCTGTCTGCCCTGCCACGGCTATGGAGGCTGTTCCTGAAGTTCCTGTCTGCCTTGTCACGGCTATGGAGGCCGTTCCTGAAGTTCCTGTCTGCCTTGTTACTGCCATGGAGTTCATATGTGAACCATTTATGCCTCCCTGGTGGGCTCCTGCTTCGTCTGCTCCGCCCTGGTGGGCTCCTGCTCCTCTGTGGAGGATTTCGGTCTGCCTCTGGTGGTCGTTTGCTCTGCCGTGGGTACCCTCGCTCCCACATGTCCCGCTGTGGGGGGCCTCAGCTCCCCCTGATCTGCCGGTCCTGCCTCAGCCCCTAGGTCCTCCACCGCCACATGGACCTGGCCATCCTTCGTTCTCCTGCTCCACCTCTGCTCACCCCCTCCGCCCCCCAGGACTGTTTTTGCTAAGACTTTTGGGAGCGTCTGGAAGCTGCTCTTTTTTTGGGAGGGGGGGGGGGGTATGTTACGGAGTGCCCGGCAGCCCCACTAGAGGGCACTCCAATATGTGGACTCTTTTATTTTATGTGTTGTCTCAATCTACCATGTATTTGTACCATGTATCTACCCTTGTTTCTGTCTCATGTTCTCATTGGTTCTCCTGCTCCATGTGTCTGTCTCCCATTGGTTGTTTCTGTCATGTGACCCATAGTGTTTGGTATAAAGCCTTTACCTTCCCCCTCTGTGTTCACTGATCATTGTTTAGTTGTAATTGCCCCTTGTTCTGCGTTTTTCTAGTTTCTCTGTGTTTTGACCTTGGATTGTTTTTGTATTTTTGAACCCTGCCTTTTGTTTTGGACTATTCTTTCGATTTATCTTCGTTGTTACTGTTTGCCATCTCTGACCCCGCCTGTTTGACTTCGTATTTCAATAAAAAGCTTGCATTTCTCACCGCCTGTTACAGAACGGAACTGAACTGAACAACTAGTTGTTAATGACGTATTTAAACGCTCATTGGAAATGTAACTTCATCTGTATGTGAGATGCAAGAAAACAACAGTGAAAGAAGTCTCAACCTTAGCACATTTTAACACTGGGCTAGCTGCACTCACCAGCCCTGCGATAAAGTGTCAGTGTTGCCAGATCTTCTTAGAAAAAAACAACATGCCTAAAAACGCTTGTAAATACAAGGACATGGCAACACTGCAAGACAGCGCTGTCTAAAGTAGCCTCCTGAGCATAAACAAAACACTGCTCGTCTATCAGCGGTAGTTTAATTAAAATCGACAGACAAAAAAAGTCTTTAGCCAAAATATGGCAGATACCAAACAGCTACATTCTTGTTCACCTCCGCAAGATTGCAAAATGTTTCTATGATTACAAATGTGGGACAAATGACTTCTGTTCCGTGCGCACATGGAACCCACACATAATTTACGAGACTCACTCCCGCATTTAAATGCGGTTGTCGCTCCTGAAACTTGCAGTGTGTACAAAGAACACAAAATGAACGACCATATTAAACAATTTATTCTCTTCCCTGTTAGTCTTTGACGCATGTTCACAAGAGTACCACAACATGCGTCAGAAAGCTCTCGGATTTTATCAAAAATATCCAAAGATGAGCGAAGGTCTTACGGGTTTGGAACGGCATGAGGGTGAGAAATTAACGACAGAATTTTATTTTCTGGGTGAACTATCCCTTTAAAGAGAAATTGTTCTGTACGTTGACGGATTGAACATCTCTAGCCCTTAACTACCGAGCCGTAAAGTTGTTTTTCCACACATTTGACTTCCCACACTCACAACCATTAGGCCCTAATGAATTAAAAGACATCTCAGCACCCGGGAGGCTTTGCCACGATCAGTGTAGCGCAGATCCGCAAAGCCTATCGTCTTTTGTAGCACCCTCATTTGTTACTTGGGAAATGGGAAGATTCTGATCTCCGGATGAACGCTCAGGATGTGAGGAACCCTGATGTTTTGTGATGGTTTGGTTGATAGATGAGGCCCGGGGTTTTTAACTTCACGCCCGGCCCCGAAGGGCCGACACTGAGGGCGTTTGCAGAAATCCAAGCAGCACCAGCATGGTTTTGTTTCACCGTGCTGGTCTTTAGCTGCTCTGGTGTCAGCGTATCATGCAAACAATCTTCAGCCATTTGGTTAAAGTAAGAGAGCCTTCACACGCTTTTGATGATGTGTTAAAGATGAGCCCGAACGTGTCTGATGATCCATTACAATCCCATCTTCTGTTTGTTAATCCTGTGTAACATTTTGCATAATGCTTGGATGAAATAGTAAATGCTGTTTGACACACAGGTTTGAAAGAGCATAAAACAGCAAGAAATAAAAAATGAGAGGGTTTAATCCAGCCAAACGATGACTAAATGATGCATGTTTACCGATAATGCTGATAATTACAACTCATTAGAGTCCTGATGATGTGAGACTCCTGTGAGGAGATTAACTAAAAGGTGCATTTGGTGAAAAACTTCTGAAAAAAATCTGACAATGACAACCTTTTTGTGTTTGAATTATTTGCTGTAATATTGTTTGTGCACATGCATGTGTTGTGTGTTTGAAGGGGAGGGGGGAGGGGGGTAAAATGTGTTTGGTCCAACACTGAGGCAATCAGGAGTCAATCTGTTCTGATTATGTCTGAAACATGATATTCCTGCAGCTGTGTTGTACCATCTTCATCCCACACACCTACCAACATGAAGCGCACTCACAGTCATGCACACATACAGTCAATGGTTTAATCCATGGTGCAGCTTTTTATGACCAAAACAGCCATTTCGAAAGGAAGAGATTGTCTGATACAGCAGCTCCAAACATGCTGACACGGAAGAGAAGAAATTGTTGAATAATGTTTTTTTTGTTTTTTTTTTCCTCCACGCAAAAAGTATTCTTGTAGCTTCATAAAACGGTTGAACCACTGATATCACATGGACAATTTTAATGATGTTCTTACTACCTTTCTGGGTCTTGAACATGTCAGTTGCATTTCTTTCTGTGCAGGGTCAAAAAGCTCTCGAATTTCATTGAAAATATCTTCATTCGTGTTCTGAAGATGAACAAAGGACTTATGGGTTTGAAACGACATGAGGGTGAGTAATTAATGACAGACTTTTCATTTCTGTGAGAACGATCCCTTTAAATGTGCCCTATAAGTCAAAATGGCTATTAGCTTTGCAAATCCAGCAATTATTTCATCCTCAAAAGCTGTTGTGTCAACCTAGTATCTTGTGAACGTTTATTTCCAGGTGGCCTGATTAAAATAAAACATCCAGTCAAATTAGAGGCAGTTTAAGTAAGTGCTCTTTAGTTCTGTATGAACTGTGATGTGTAATAAGGTCAGAGATGGTGGGCGGCCTATGAGTGCGCCGTCTGACTTTCAGATTAATCTCTACCTGACTGAAATGTCTCAATATTATGTAAACGTGGAATCACCCAGAGCTCCTGTCCGTTATCAAACTGCGCATTTAAAATTTAGAGCTTATTCTTGGTGTTGATGTGCACGTTAATCTCACAGATTTTCACAGATATACAGGTTTTCTTTTGGAATAAGGCCTCATCTTTACAAAGCCATTAGATGCTGCTGTTAGATGCTGTGTGATTAAAGACGTGTTTCGGCATGATCTTCAGGTTCTCCCATGCTTACCCAAACCCCAACCTCTTGGCCTCATTTCTAGCTATTAATGTGTGGTTGTGATTATGAAGTTGCACAACACAGATGATTCGCGAATGAAATCTCTTTAATATCTCAGTTGTCTTTCCTGATTGATTTGAGATTAAATTAAGACTGTTGATGAAATCTTTTTTTTTTTTCTCAATGTTTTTTTTCTGAGAAAAATACCTAGTTATGTCATATATTCACAAGAGTTTTAAAAGAGATCTGCTCAGATTTCTTAGCCAGAACTTTAATGTTGACTGCAGTTCGAACATTTGGGTTCAGGAAGATGTTTGATGTTTCTGAAAATCTCTAATGCTCATCAAGGCTGCTTTTATTTAATTATAAAAACAAAGGTGTATTTGTAGCAATAGCCAAAATACATTGTATGGGTCAAAATGATCGATTTTTCTTGCCAAAAGTGTGAAAAATCATTAGAATATTAAGCAAAGATCATGTTCCAGGAAGATATATTGTAAATTTCCTACCATGTATCAAATTAAATTTTTGATTAGTAATATGCATTGCTAAGAACTTCATTTGGACAATTTTAAAGGCGATTTTCTCAAAATTAGATTTTTTTGCACAGATTGCAGATTTTCAAATAGTTTGAATTTCTTTAAAATTTTCTGACCCAAAATATTTGAACGCTAGTGTATAAACTTACCAAATTCTTCCAAAGTCATACCATCAAGGTCAGACTTTGGTAAACTTTTCATGTTCAAAAAATAAAATTTGTCTCTGAATGGCTAAATTGCTGTTTTAAACTTCTCATATGAATGACGGTTTTCAACAATGTTTAGCATTCGTAGTATGAAAATGATCACTTTGACTCTGGTGGAGTGAACAAGGCTTGATAGGGTTGTGAGGTAGTTTGCTGCCAAATTCAGCTATTATAAGCGTCTTTGAACTTGTCTTTTCCACTTAATTCGACACTTTAGAAAGTTACTAAAGTAGTAAGTTGCAGTTAAGGGTTAGTGATAGTGTGGCGCGGGACACAAACTAACGCGGGGTTAGTTTTAACACTTGTGGTTTAAATATTTCCACACATGCTACCTTAACCAAAATTACTACTTGCCATAGCAGCATATGGAGAGAAAAAAGTGCGCCAAAATTTAAAAGCCTTTTGAAGATATCGCTGAATATTTATTTTATCATAGTAAAAGTAAATTTCTGGCTAAAGTACTGTTGTGCTCCCAGTTGTTTAATGTTCGTGGAGGCGTGAGGGACACAACACAACAACGTTATTCCGTTTCAGGAACTTTACTTTGTAAAATATGACTTTCAACTGCGGGATTAATGCTCTTGCCCAATGCAAATGGGTTTCCATCAGCATCGGAGCCTGCGAGCATACTGGCGTCTGGCTAATATAAACAAAACAGCGAACTAATCCCTACCTGAACAGCATCTGATTGGACAACATAGAACTCACCATTTACACATACAAAACGACTGTAATTTAACTTGCATTTAATAAACGAACACTATAACAGTATACTTTTCAATTCAGTTTTAAGTATTCATTTAAAATGAGACAAATATGCTATTATTTTAATCTCCAATTCGTTATTTATCAGTTTCGCAAACCACCAGAAGAAACTAACCTCTATTATATTCCAGTGGAGCAGATGGGGAACGTTTTAACACTGTGTGACAATATGCCCCGCTGTTATTAATCTATGCTATTCTATGACATTAGCGATGTAATTTACACTAATTACTTTTATGGATTTTTATGAGAAACCACAAGAAGCAGGCGAATAAAGGCTGACAATCAATGTTTAATGTTCAGATGTTATTATTTCAAGAAATGTAAAGCATTTTGGCTGGTTTATGTGTGTGGTGTTCTATGAGAGCTGTGTGTGGAGGGAGGGGAGTGTTTTTCTGAATGTCTACATGTGTTTCATCAATTTTTCCACATTATTTTGAACTACTGTTCCGCTTTGTGTTGCGATGAGGGCCATTCAAAGCATGCTTGCCAATGTGTTCATTGTCAAATGCAAAATTTGCCTTTTTTTTAAACGTCATTACTTTATTCGAAAGAGTTAACACATGCATTTTATTGACAAAATATTTGAGTTTGTTGTGTATATTTTTTTCATTCGATCAGATAACATTTGAAGCTGTCATATGGTCGTGTTACAACGTGCCCCTCAAATGTTACCCCACCTACGGGGCATGTTGTCACATTTTACTTCCTTTCTTTTGAGATAAATAACGAAAAACGTATACACTGTAAATATGAAACAAAGCCACATATTTTTCCTAGACCAGTGTGTGTGTGTGTGTGTGTGGGGGGGGGGGGGTTATTAAATAAAGAGTATACCCACTTCTCCAGGCACCACTACACCACTGGTTATCATCTACAGTTGAAGTCAAAAGTTTACTTTCAGAATCTGCAAAATGTTAATTATTTTACCAAAATAAAAGGGATCATAGAAAATGCATGTTATTTTTTATTTAGTACTGACCTGAATAAGATATTTCACATAAAAGATGTTTACATATAGTCCACTGGAGAAAATAATAGTTAAATTGATAAAAAAAATTACCCCCGTTCAAAAGTTTACATACACTTGAGTCTTAATACTCTGTGTGTGTGTGTGTGTGTGTGTGTGTGTGTGTGTGTGTGTGTTTCTTTTTGGTTTAGTGATAGTTGTTTATGAGTCCTTAGTTTGTCCTGAACAGTTAAACTGCTTGTTGTTCTTCAGAAAAAATCCTTCAGGTCCCACAAATTCTTTGGTTTTTCAGCAATTTTGTGTATTTTAACCTTTTCCAACAATGACTGTATGATTTGAGAGCCATCTTTTCGCACTGGATAACTGAGGCACTCATATGCAAATATTACAGAATGCTCCAGAAGGAAACACGATGCATTAAGAGTTTCTGAAGGGCAATACTAAATGAAAAAAATCCCTGATATTTAGGCAAAATAAGATGTAGGCCTACGCATCTTCATTCTGTTCAAAAGTTTTCACACCCTGGCTCGTAATGCATCATGTTTCCTCAGTGCATTAGTGAGCGTTTGAACCTTATGATATAGTTGCATATGAGTCCCTCAGTTGTCCTCAATCATACAGTTATTGTTGGAACAGGTTCAAATACACAAAAATGCTGAAAATCCAAATAATTTGTGGGATCTAAAGGATTACTAAACAAAAAAAAAACACAGCTGTGGATCATTCAGGTAACAACATAGTATTAAGAATCAAGTGTATGTAAACTTTTGAACAGGGTCATTTTTATTAATTTAACTATTATTTTCTCTTGTGGACTATGTGTAAATGTCATTTATGAGAAATATCTTATTCAGGTCAGTACTAAAGAAAAAAAAAATGGCATGCATTTTGTATGTTCCCTCTTATTTCGGCAAAATAAGTAACATTTTGCAGATTCTGCAAGGTGTATGTACACTTTTGACTTTTGCAACTGTATATAGCAATGGCTATTAATGAAAACTATAACAGTAATATGTATTATTGCATGAATAATATACAACTGATATAATTATCCACCGCTAACCTATAGTAAAGTATTAACAAATTTGGATGCAATATGATATAATTTAACCATGATCATTAATCTAAAACAGAGAAAACATATTTCACAAACATATTAGTTGTATTTGTAGTGGTTATTATAGCACAATTATTAACCCCACCTCAGACCTCATTAATTTTCAAACCCTAATTATGGCCATGCATATAATTATATATGATTCCTGCATTAATTGTAGCCTACATCTTCATACACTTACTGTAGTTTTAATGAAAGACATCTGAGATGCAGCTGAAAAAACATAAATGAAAACTCTAGGTGCTGAGAGAGCAACCTGTGAGTTCACCTGGGCAGCCTTTTTTTAATTCTCTAGGACCAGGGTCATCGCTTTTGTTTGTCCATCATGATAATGGTGTTATGAGCGGCTGCTGTGTGCATCGCTATATGTCACAGGGCCATGTTCAGTATGAAGACCTTCCCTCTCTGTGTCTCTCTCGCTCTCTCATACACTCTTCCCGGCCTCTGTTCATTAAAAGCTGTCAGTCATCTCTCTCACAGTGGGGTTTTGATCGCGGCTCGGCTGTCAGAAATGAAACACCTCGGCTAAGCGCTAAACGCTTCATCTCACGGTGCTGCTGCCAGAGTGACAGAGCTCCAATAGCATTAAGCTATTCTCTCCAACGCAAACACATTTATGGGCAAGTTAAGATGCCTCTCATGTTATGGCAGCAACTGTCAGATCTTTTTGTCTTCTCTTCTGACACTGACCTTTTTCTGTTAAATCACCTGGATACGGTCAGAGAAAACCACCGCTGCAGAAAGAGACATATTTGGCAGTGACATATTACGAGGAATGGATTAGAGGGCACTTGAGTGGCGTCTTAGAGGTCATGTACGCAGTTTTAGGAGTGACATTGATCGCATCTAAATGGAATAGTAAATCCCCTAAATTGTAGCTTTGATAACACTGCAGTGATTGACATCACAGCCAGTAATCAGACTTGTAATTATGGGCTCTCTATCGACATCTGTGGTTGAAATATAAAATTGCAAGTTACCTGTGGAGGAACATTTTTGTCAGAATTTAAGAGATAACTTAGTGCTGTCAGTTCTGTCGTCATTTATTCACCCTCATGTCGTTCCAACCTGTATGCATTTCTTTCTTCAGCAAAAGACCAAAGAAGATACTCTGAAGAATGTTGATAACCAGACAGTTTCGGTTCCCATTGACTTCTGTTGTATTTGTTTGTTCAAACAATGGAAGAGAAAACTGTTTAGAGTAAACTATGCCTTTAACGAGTGTGAATTTGAAAAAAATTAGCCACATTCCAAAGAAATTCAGCATAGTAGTGCACATACATAGCGCAACTTCATTAGTCTAACATAAGTCACAAAACTTGATTATTACACTGATATTGTTCTCTGATATGTAGAATCCAATAGTAGCATTTACCATTAAATGTACACAAATGTCCAACTATATACATATTGACATCATTTTGAATGAAAAATATTAATAACAGTAATATTATTAATAAAATTAGTAGTTTTAAAAGTGATATTATTATTATTAAATAAAAAATGATATTATATAATACATTTTAGTTCATATTTTTGTAATAATTTGCATATAATTGCATTATTTGTATTACTATTATTTATTGTTATTTTTTAATAATAATAAATTATTAAATATTTTTTTTAATATTTTATTTGTTATATTAAATATTATTTGTGTCTAAAACCTTACAAATATTTATGTGTATCAGAAGATTTTATACTCTGCAAAATAAATGAATAAATATTGAACGAATTAATAAAAAAATTAATGAATTAATGATAAATCCACAGAAATATTAATGTGAATCAGAAGATTTCATAGTCTGTGTAAAACATTGTTATTAAATAATAAATCTTAAATATAAATTATATTATTATTGAAATATTTATAGGACTTATGTACTTATATATATAAATTAAGTAAATTATTATTAAAATACTTATATTTAAATTATATATTGTATTTTATACTTACATTTAAAAAAACAATAATATTATTGCATTAAACTATTAAATAAACTATTTTATTAATAAATAATTATAATAATAATAGTTATTATTATTATTATTATTAAATATTTTTTTTCTGATAATTCACTTATAGATAATTACATTCTTATTTATTACTATTATTCTTTATTATTATTATTATTTAATACAAATATTTCATTTGTTATATTAAATATTGTTTGTGTGGCTAAAACCTTACACATATTTATGTGTATCAGAAGATTTTATCTTAAATAAATAAAACAAAAATGAACAAATAAATAAATAATGAATTCATAATAAAACCACACAAATTTTAATGTGTATCAGAAGATGTCATAGTCTGTGTAAATATTGTTATTAAATAATTTATTTTAATTATAAATAATAATATTATTGAAATATTTATAGGACTTTTTATATTTATATTAAATATAAATAAAATATAATGAAATATTTTATTTAAATTATATATTGTATTTTATACTCATATTTAAATTATTTAACATTTATTTTATTTTTTTAAATTGTATATGTGTGTATTATGTATGTGTGTATATAATAATAATAAGAATTACTATTATTGTTGTTGTACATATATATATAATTATAATAAAACGGTTGTTGTTGTTATTAAATATAATAATTAATAATAATCTAAATAATAAATAATAATTAAAAATGATTAAAAATAATATTAAGTTACTATTAAATATTGTGTGGTTACAAACAAAAACAAATTCAACAAAACAAATTATGCAAATCAGAAGAGATCTGTGAACATTTTTGAGTCCGTTTTTACCTTGTTTGTTACCTCAATTTAAAATCAGTTCCAAAAGCACTTCAGTTCAGTTCTGAATGGTACACAATCCATTTTGTCACTTGTTGTGATTGATGAAGTCTGTGTGAACACAACAGGATTCAGCAGAAGCGAAGTCACAATCGTATTGTGCTGCATTGTGTAAATGGCTGATGTATCGATTTATAACACAAAACTGAAGTCTGAGAACAAAATATTCAAAACCAATAATTCGCAGCAGGTGTGTTTGTAACATGTTTGCACAGATTTCAATGTGTTTAAATATAGCTCTGTAATTTGTAAGCACAACTACAGCATGCATTGTTAGCCTGCACGGTGCAGGAAGAGCTAATCAGGCAGCAGGTATGTGCAGCGAGAGCTAACGTGATTTAGGCTGCGCGCCCAACGGATCCTATGGCTCGTAAGTGGCTGTGATGGATGAGCAGGTCCACACACACACACACACACACACACACACACACACACACACACAGAGCACCTAGAACCCTGAGCGAGGCCCGTCAGAGCGGTGCCGACCCCGGTGTGACATCACCCAGCGCGAGAGCGTGTTTCTGTTGGCCTGTAAGTGCTATTGCGTCTCCTCCATCAATAATGCAGCGACTTGAGTTGTTGTTCCTCAGCAGTAAAGCTCACATGAGTGCAGCAATTAAGGCAGCACGACCTCCGATCGTCTCAGGCTTCATCCCACAGCCCTGGGCGATGGATTGGAGAGGATCTGTCCTCTAAAGGGCAGGGAGGATGGTTTTAAACAAGGCCAGAGACCATCTGGCAGGGGCCCTGCTGCGGTAACCTGACTAAACATTGGTGAAGGGGAGATGGTTTGTGCTCACTGTTGTCCATTAAAACAGGGATGTTTTCAGAAAGCACTACAGGCTTGATCCCGCCATAGCATTCGTAGATAGGGAGCCTGGAAACACTAGCAGGGAAACTGACACACAGCATACGTGACCTGACTCGTGTACTGTTGTTGGTTTTATAAAGCCTTGAGGTTGAGCTAAATACATCTGGATTCACGTTTTTAATTTAGTACTAAAAGTGTTACTAAAAATGTAAAAATATATGCAGTAGATATTTAACGAATTATTTTTATTCAAGAAATCATTTAAAAACAATGAAATTTAACTCATATTTAACTATATTTCATTACATTTATTTTTCAGTTAATTTTGATTGAAATGTCAGTACTTAGACTGGCAATTAAATAAATATCATAAAATGGCCACAACAGTTCTTTACAACAGTTCTTTCTGGTCCTCGAATCTGACTGGCTGAAAGGAGCGTGATATTCTAGTTACTAGGGAATTCAGTCAAAAGTACACAGGCAGCGCTCTGATATACAGCATTAAATTTACATAACACGATCAGATTTTGCCCTCAGCCAAAACTATTTGCTCTGGAACAAATAATAGATTAATAAGACCAAAGACTGCCCGTTAGATTTTGCTTGTGGTATTTCTGCCAAATCCACTATTAATTAGTTTTTTTGTCACGGAATGTAGTTTTTAGGAGTTTTTAAGTGAGAATGTACTTGTTTGGGCCTCAAATATGTGGTTTGTTAATAAAGATAAGGTCTATTTATAAATTTGCTTCAATGTTTTCAGAGATGTGAGCTCCAGGGCATCAGTGGCGTTTAGTGGTTAAACATGAGATACAATTAGTTTTGGGTAAATCTAACGGGCATTCTTTGGTCTTATTAATCTAGTATTTGTTCCAGAGCAAATAGTTTTGGCTGAGGGCAAAATTTGATCGTGTTATGTAAATTTAATGCTGTATATCTGAGTGCTGCCTGTGTCCTTTTGACTGAATTGCCTAGTAACATTTATGATGGCTGTTGTTGTTGTTTATTAAATATTTTTCAATAAATAATATTTTATATAAGTAATAGTAGTATTAAATAATAGTATTTTAGTATTGAGAAATGGTGCATGGGTTTGTGATAGTGATTTTAGTTACACTGTTGCTCCTTTAGATGGCTGTTTTTGTGAGTCAGAGGTAAATACTTTTATATTGAAAAAATAAATGCTGTTGAAAACTATTTTTGATAACTATTTGTTATTTTCACTTTCAACAACAGCTTGACGCAGCTAACAAATGCACTGAGCTGTGCTGTCATCACCCTTAACAAATGAAAGGATATTAACGTTACGACAAAGATAACGCTCTGCTCAGTGGACATTTAAACTATTGTTTTATTGTGAATACAAGATTGATCTGAAGAAGGAATGCTGTATCAGATGCAGGTAATAATCACACTTGCCCAGTCCATCTCTTTCTCATAATACTCTACTACGCATAATACACTGCTTTTAATACAGTAATACCATAAGCTTTCAGTGAAGCAACTCAACATTCCTGCGTTAATAGTTCTAAAGTAATGTTTTCGAATTAGTAACGGAAGCTTGGGCTCAGCTGTTAAACTGTCAAACTGAGATTTAAATCTGTGGCGGAAGGAAGTAGATCTGCACAAAGGAGGTTTTTAAAGACACTCTGCTGTTGTTTCTTATGTATTTACAAATTCATGTCGTTGAACTGTTGTATAAATGCAATATCCCACTTGTAGACATGAAATATAGCTGTATATCAGCACAGTGTGATTACCTACAACCAAATCACAGCCGTGCTGATATACAGCTATATCTCACATCTACGAGTGTAATATTGTTCATATATGTAGAACAGTTCTGTCTGGTCCTCGAATCTGATTGGCTGATAAGAGTGCGATATTCTAGTGATATCGGAACTCCAACCGTTTCACTGTTTGTATCACTCCACTTGTGGTATTTGTCATATCGAGTGGGATGATGCTATGGCAGATGCCCAAATCCACCATAATTTTATAAACAACATTGTTTTTGTGTCACAGAATGTAGTTTTAATTGTTTTTTAGGCGAGAATGTACTTGTTTGGACTTCAAATATGTGGTTTGTTTTAAAGATAACGTCTGTTTGAAAATTTGCTTCAGTGTTTTCAGAGATGTGTGCTCCAGGGCATCATACCTTGGCCACATCTTCTGGAATTTGCTGCCATAGTGGTTAAACATGAGATATAATTTGTTTTGGATAAATCTGATGGGCAGTCTTTGGTCTCATTAAACTATTATTTGTTACAGAGCAAATAGTTTTGGCGGAGGGTAAAAATCTTGTCCAAACTTTTGACTGGTAGTGTAAATTGAATTCGGTATATCAGAGCACTGCCTTTGTACTTTTGACTAAATTGCCTAGCAACTTTTATAATGGTTGTTGTTGTTTATTAAATATTTTAAATAAATAGTAGTATTTAGTATTGGGAAATGGTGTGTGTGTTTGTGATGATTTTAGTTACATTATTCCACCATTAGAAGGCGACAAGAGATTATGAGTTTTTATGAGTGCGTGAGCAGTAAAGACTTTTATATTGAAAGAGACTGAAATGCTGTTGTAAACAAGGGAGTTTTTACTCTCAACAGCACGTTGTAAGACTGCGCTGTCATCAGAAATCACCCTTAACAGATGAAAGATTAGTACGATAAAGATATTGCTTTCCTCAGCGGACATTCAAACGACATTCATGTTTTAATGTTTTGTGAATATAAGATTGAGCTAAAGAATGAATGCTGCATCAGATGCAGGTCATCACACTCGCTCAGTCCATCTCTCTCTCATAACACTCTACATAATACAGTGAGTTTTTAATACTTTAATACAATAAGCTTTCAAGTAACATAAGTAAAGGAGGCTTGGGCTTAGCTGTTAAACTGTCAAACTGAGATATCAATCCGTGGTGGAAGAAAGTATTTCACACAAAAGAAGGTATTTAAAGACACACACTTTTGTTGTTTTCAAGACCCGTCATCAGTTGGCCAATGTCATGTTTGGGGCTGTACTAATCGATCAGACCGGGAAAAACATCCGGAGTACTATAGACTGCCAAAAGTTATAAGAAATCAAGGAGAAGATTGAAAAAACTGTCTGAGGAACAAAAGGCATTTGTGTTTGACCAAACTGAACTAGGATTTCCAGGACAAGAATCTCAACAACATTTGTGTTTGTTCTAATCATTTACAGTCAGGTACAGCCCCTAAGCGCACATTCAAAAGAAAATTAACTGTTTGTGCTTTACATGTCTGTCAAGCAGTGTCTTCTTGAATATGTGGGCGGTTCTTTGTTAGAAAAAGATATCATGTAAAAGGTCAAAGATCTGGTGTGAGACTAACTTGACAATAACCCTTTACATCTAAAACATAAATGATGTCTATCAACATTAAAATTACATAAAATTATCAGACTGATCTCTTGTCAAACATGATGCAACATATCATGCTATTACTAAGCGGTGACTCTGAGCAGGTGTTGTCTTGTGTGAGGGATTTCAGCACTTTTACTTGACATTGTATGACATGACTCAGTGCTGCACAGTGTTCAGAAGTGTCATGATAAAATGCTGTGGCATTTTTACCCTTAAATTGTTGATCAAGAGTTAGTGTTAGGAAATGCAACACAACTGCTGAAATCTCCTTAAAGGATGTGTTAGGATACGTTAGAAAAGAGCAGTTATTTTTAACACGATCTGAGTCAGTGAATCAAACATAAATGTTTTTGCAGTATGTGAATGGAGATAGGAGCGATAAGGAGTTATTGAGTTTCATCAGAGCTTTGCATTTGCAGTGGGGTCTGTTCAGATGATGTCAGGTTTTGGTAGAAGTTCACTCATGAAATGAATTCATGCTTAGACATGTTTGGTGGTTTTAAACTGTGAAATGAACTACACCTCAGTGTTTAGATGGTCTTATTCGGATTATTACAGCAACTATAGAGGATTATATGGTGTTGAGGAATATACAGATTTGTTTTCAGAGCCAAGTTTAAATAGTCACTGGTTATATATCAGGGGCGTTTCCTACGAGGAGGCAATAGAGGCAGTGTCTCTTCAAAATATTGGATGAGAAAAAAAATCGTAGTACAACAATTAAACAATGCAATATTACAAAACATTAAAAAGTGTATAAACCATTGTTTTTTTATTTTTCAGAAAAGCGTGTGGTGGGTTTTGTGAAGCAATGCCTCCATCACGATATATAAACAATATCACACAAGTAGACGTGAGTAGTAGACGTCACTTTAGAACGACGGCCAATTCACAGCAGTGATATACAGCCATATCTCACGTCTACGAGTGTGATATTGCGTCTATACAGTTCGATGGCATGAAAGTGTAAATACATAAACAAAATAACAAAGGAGTGTCTTTTTTAAAGCCTTTTGTGCAGAACTAATTACTTCCGCCACGGATTCAGATCTAAAGTTGACAGTTTAACAGCTGAGCCCAAGCCTCCGTTATTAAATCGAAAACGCCACTTTAGAAGTACTAACAAAGGAACGTTGAGTTGCTTCATTGAAAGCTTATTCTGTTACTGCATTAAAAGCTCACTCTATTATGTAGAGTATTATGAGAGAGAGCTGGACTGATCGTGATCGTGATTACCTGCATCTGATACAGCATTCATTCTTCAGATCAGTCTCTTATTCACAATAAACATTAGTTGAATATCTGCTGAGGTAAGCGTTATCTTTGTCGTAATGTTAATAGGGTGATTTTGCTGCTCAGTGCATTTGTTCGCTGTGTCAAGCTGTTGTTGAATCTAAAAATAATTTCTGTTTATAGCGTTAACTTTTCAAAGTAAAAGTCTTTACTGCTGACTCATTAAAACAATCTCTTGTCCCCATCTAATGGCGGAACAACTAAAATTACCTTCACCAACACACGCACTTTTCTCAATACTAAACACTATTGTTAAATACTATTATTTATATAAAATATTACTTTATTGAATAAAAATATTTAATAAACAACAATAACAGCCATCATAAAAGTTGCTAGGCAATTCAGTCAAAAGTACACAGGCACCGCTCTGATATACAGCATTGAATTTACATAAACATGAGACTTTGCCAAAACTATCTTCTCTGGAACAAATAATAGATTAATGAGACCAAATACTACTGTTAAATTTACCCACAACGAATTGTATTTCATGTGTAACCACTACAGAGCCAGCAGCAACTTCCAGAAGATCTGGCCAAGGTGAGGCGCTCTCGTGCAGGTTCATGAGTGCAGAATGGCCGCTGACGATCACTCTTATGTCCAAAAACGTTGACGCAAATTTTCAAATAGGCGTTATTTTTATGAACAAACTGCATGTTTGAACTATAAACAAGTACATTCTTGCCTGAAAACCTCCTAAAACTACATTCTGTGACATAAAAATGGAAATGGCTGTTGGAGCCGTGATATCGCTCTAATATCTCACTCCTGTCAACCAATCAGATTCAAGGACCAGAAAAAACTGTTTTATAATATTGGATATGACTGGTTATGTTCAGCTGTGATTGGTTCATGTGATAAGTCCCACCTTGTGTTTGTGCGTGTTCCCAAATCAGTCTGAATAAACAATATAATGGCGTTGATGGGAAGACTAATTAAAAAAAATTAAGTAAACAACTCACACACTTAGATATAATTACCTTATTAGGTCAAAATAAGACTTTAAATGGTCTGAAAACATGATCTGTGGGAGTTTTTAGTGACTAATCAGCTTGGTGAAATTTAAAGTAAATCTCTGTGACTGTGACCAATATTTACAAACTTACAAAGAATAGCTTTTTCATCTTTATATCTGTTTAGATTTGTAGCAGTAGAAACATCTACTGCTACAGATCTGAAGAGATATAAAGACAAAAAGAAATGTTTCTTTCACTCTACTTATCGCCCTGAAAGCAAGATATAACCCAGCGATAGGCTCTTTAAATGGCATTTCAGCCGTGCAGTGGAAAAAATATTGTGTTTTCAGGGCAGGTTTGGGGTTTTCTGTGCTGTTTGAGATTTGTTTTGCGAGGCGCTCTGGGGCAGCCGAGAGACATTTAATTACACAGAGAAGCAGGGAGAGGCGTTTTCATCAAAAGTTGTAATTGCGTTATAAAGGAAAGTCTGTTCTCCCGTTTTGTCTTTTCCTGATATTGTGCTGTTTGTAAATATATACAGAGGGGAGAGAAATTACATGGGTATTTGCATTTCTCCCCCCTCGGCGCTCCTGACTTGAACGAAATTAATTTAAATGAAAATAAGTTATGGAAATACCACAGGAGAAATTTATACGATATGAAAGAAGGATTTGGGAGTCTTTTTTCCCATCCTTTCTCACAGTCTTTCAAGCGCAGGATTGAGCGCTACGGCATACAGATATCCTGTCTCATAAATGTGAGTCTGAAAATCGATAACAGAGATTCTCCAAACGAAATGCACAAGACATTCTGAGTCTACCGAGGTTATTTCCCTCACACGATTCGGCGACGAGCCGCATTACTTAGGGGTCTGCTGAGAAACCTCATTGAATATCTCACTGTTATTGGCCTTTGTCATTTTAATATCGAGTTGTGAAACTGCACATCCGAGACCATTACGATCCAGCATTTCATACTCCGTCTAAACAGCGTCCAATTGCATCAAATCTCGCCGAAATAGCCGCAATAAAGCCTTAAAGACATAAAAATGGGGTTCAGACGCCCCAGAAGGGCCGTTGGCTGGTGGCAGCAAGCGTGATCCATGTCTCAATACCGTCCTGAAAAGCATGCTGGGAGTCTGCCTGCTCTGGCACCAACTAATTAGACCACCATAATAATCAGAGCTGCTAGAAGCAGTGCATCATGGGAAACGCTTACACTATTAGCCCCGCTGGTTTGTCTTCATCTTAACAATTCACAGGAGTCACATGACACGCACCGCGCCGATCGACGCCCTGTTATTCGACTCCGCTGTTGATTCTTCATAATTTAACTGGGAGAGGAAAAAAATATTCAAATCATATGTAATTGTTACATCGCAATAGGGAAATTAAGCGACATGCTACAAGGGGCTGCTCCAATTACTGGCCTCGTTAAAGCAATTGAAATGACTTGATGATATTATAAAAGTTTAATGTCTGTAAGTGGAGCTATAAACGTGTAAAGCGGTGAAGGTAGCGCTAGGAATACTCATTCATCATGGGATCTTCGGTGTGGATTATATTCATTTGTTGGAAATGGCTGAAGCTGTCTGAAATGTTACCTGTGGTGCTGAGTCTCTTCTGTCTCTGTTTCTCTTTCAGAACAGGACATAATCATTTTTTGCTTTTTAGCCAGAGTTTACAATTTGAGCTAAAAGAAAGTGGGAGCATTGCGAAAATTAGAAGGAAATTCTTTTCACAATCTGCAATGAGGCTGTGGAGGAAAAAGAGAATCAGCAGAACGGAGAGAACGAGAAGGCATGTTAGAAGTAACTAAATCACAAATAAAAGAAGGGGCCATTTCATGTAGGCTTTATATATTGGAGTAAGAGTTTTAAACTCAATGCGCGATTGAACTGGAAGCCAGTGCAAATCAGAACACGGATTACAAAAATCTGTTCTTGAAGTGATAAATGCATTGATAAGCCTTTGAGCATCAGGTAATAAAAGACAAAGCAATAAAGGGAGTGCTCTTTGTGTGCTTTCTAGGCTATGTACATTACCAGTCAAAAGTTTTTGAACAGTAAAATTTGTAATGTTTTTAAAGAAGTATCTTCATTGAAAACAGCTGAGTAGAATTTTTTTCAGGCTTCTTTGATGTGATGGAAAGTTTAGAATAACAGCGATAACCTGAAATAGAAATCATTGCAAAAAAATTACATACCAGCAAGCTTTTCAATAGTATAGTGTATGTTTTCTGCTTTTCATTTCAGATAAATGCTGATCTTTGGAAGACCAGAGTAATGGAAACTGAAAATTTAGCTTTGATGACAGGAATAATTTACATTTTACAATATTTTTGAATAGAAAGCAGTTATTTTAAATAGTATATTTCATTATATTACTGCTTTTTTGTATTTTGGATCAAATAAATGCATTGCTTGGTGAGCAGAAGAGACTTCTTTACAAAACATTAAAATCTTACTGTTCAAAAATTTTGACTGGTAGTGTATTATCCATGTCACGGTGAATAACAGGAGGTCTGGGTCCAAAATGCAGGTAAGTGATTTAATGAATTAATAAAGTAAACAAACAAAAAGGCCAACACGGCACAAAACTAATAACTAAAACACAAAATAACACAACCAAGAACAAGATCAAAAAGGCCAGGATATCAGAAACACAAATTCACAAACAAGACACGAGACAATGCAGACATAAATGCGAAGTGAGTAGTGAGATCTCTTATAGTCCAGATAGTGATTGTGAACAGGTGTGCGTGTAATCAGTGCAAATGACAAGACAAACGTGAACGATTAAGGGAGTGCAGTGCAGGAAAGCGACCTCAGGTGGCTGAGGGAAACCCCACAGCCCCAATCATGACAATCCATTCATAATATAAAACTATATATATATATATATAGTATAAAACTTTAGTTTTTTTACTACATACACACTGCAAAGTTTCGGGAATGACGGAATGGATTCATGTGCGAAAGAGCAATGGACAGGACAAAAAAATACTTGAAAATGTATGTGCATTGAGGCCAGACTCAGTAATTTATGAAGCTAATATTAGTAGCTCATATTTAGCTGATCGCATGGAGTTTTATGTGGTAGTAGGCTATGCTTCAAAATCGTAAAGATTAGCAGGAAATGTGTTTATTTCCTTTATGAAAATCTCTATACAGTTAAAGTAAACATTATTGGACAAAGCTTCATCAAATACTCCTTGCATCTATTGATTTCATCTTATGTGTAGATTATTTGGTTTTATTTAGTGTGAATCTCAATGTTAACTTTATTTTAATCAAAACAACAAAACATTATTTACCCCGTTTGCACCTGCGAGGCGTCCATTGCATTTTCCCTGTGTGTCAATGGCCGATTTTATGACTGTTGAATGTCGGTGTTGTTACGGAGGTTGGGCATCCACCGAAAGAAACATAATTCAGTGCCTATGGAAGAGACATAATATCAGACTTTTTAATGACTTGCCCCAGAGGGAAACATATAAGTTGTAAAAAGTAAAGCACCCAAAACAGACCCCTGAGGAACACCATGACTGATCTTATTCATTATATTTTATTTTTTAAAAATGTTTTAATAGTTTTAGTTGTATTTACTGGCAACAACGCTGGCATGGTATTTTAAAAGTAGTTTTATAACGGGTGTTTGAATGATTGCTGGAGGTTTGTTTGTTTTATTGTTTGCCGGGTGATTATTGCAAGTCTAATTGCTTAGGAAAGTAAAAGCACACCTTTTGTTGTTCGGCTGCATGATTTAAGGAATCAGAACCAAAAGATAGAGTCCCTTTATTGCTGTGCTTTCTGTTGAAGCTATCTGCTTGTAATGTGGTGTGTATGTGTGTGCGTGTGTCTTTCGACCATGTCTGCTGTCGGGTTTAACGTGTCAGTAGCTCCACACTTTAGTGTATTGATCTGTCCGAGCGCTGCCATGTGAATCCTGCTCGTGTTTCTTTGACAACTGTGGCCAATCTGCCAGGCACCCCGGTTTAGAAACCTCAGGCATTAGAGAGGTCACACCGTCCCATGGGGGGAAAAGAAGAGTTCTCAATCTCCCGTAACTTCTGAAGAGTATCTGTCTCTTACATTGGTCCTGTGCTCCAGGGCTAAAGCAATCAAATATAAAGCTCCGTTCACACTGACAGCAACAAACTGACCGGATGTCATTCATTTTCAGTGAATTTTCAATAGCCTAGTAACTTTTAGGGATTAAATCACTATCAGTGTGAACAGAGCTTGTCTTACACCGAACAAATAATCAGCATTTATTTACAGTTGAGGCCGAACGTTTACGTACACCTTGCAGAACCTGCAAATTGTTAATTATTTCACTCAAATAAGAGGGATCATACAAAATGCATGTTATTTTTTATTTAGTACTGACCTGAAAAAGATATTTCAAATAAAAGATGTTCACACATAGTCCAGAAGAGAAAATAGTAGTTGAATTGATAAAACAAAACCACCCTGTTCAGAAGTTTAAATACCCTATATTTTGAATGATCCACAGCTGTGTTTTTTTTAGTGATAGTTGTTCATAAGTCCCTTGTTTGTCCTGGACAGTTAAACTGCCTGCTGTTCTTTGGAAAAATTCCCACAAATTCTTTGGTTTTTCAGCATTTTTGTGTATTTAAACCCTTTCCAACAATGACTGTATGATTTTGAGATCCATCTTTTCACACTGAGGACAACTGAGGGGCTCATATGCAACTATTACATAAGGTTCAAACGCTCACTGATGCTTCTGGGAAGCAAAGTATCTTCTGTAGCTTCTGATGGGCAGTACTAAATGGAAAATAATTTAGGCAAAATAAGAAAAATGTACACATCCTCATTCCGTTCAAAAGTTTTCACCCCCTTGTCTCTTAATGCATTGTTTTTCCTTGTGAAGCGTCAGTGAGTGTTTGAACCTTCTGTAATAGTTGCATATGAGCCCCTCAGTTGTCCTGAGTGTGAACAGATGGATCTCAAAATCATAAAGTCGTTGTTGGAAAGGGTTCAAATACACAAAAAATGCTGAAAAAAAAGACTTTGTGCAACATTTTTCGGAAGAACAGCGGGCAGTTGAAGCTCTATTCAGGACAAACAAGTGACTCATGAACAACTATCACCAAATTAAAAAAAAACACAGGTAACAACACAGTATTAAGAATCAAGCATATGTAAACTTTTGACCAGGGTCATTTTTATAAATCCAACTATTATTTTCTCTTTTGGACTATATGTAAACATCTTTTATGTGAAATATCTTATTCAGGTCAGTACTGAATAAAAAATGATATGCATTTTGTATGATTCCTTTTATTTTGGTAAAATAATTAACATTTTGCAGACTCTGAAAGGTGTATGTAAACTTTTGACTTCAACTGTAGACTTTTATGATGCTGCATGAAATAAATGTTAATTATTTCTTTTATGAAGTTTACATTTGTGACCCTGGACCACAAAACCAGTCATAAGGTTAAATTTTACAAAACTGAGATATATATGTCATATGAAAGCTCAATAAATAAGCTTTCTATTGATGTATGGTTTGTTATGATAGGACAATATTTGGCCGAGATACAACTATTTGAAAATCTGGAATCTGAGGGTGCAAAAAAATCAAAATACTGAGAAAATCACCTTTAAATTCTCCAAATTAAGTTCTTAACAATGCATATTACTAATCAAAAATTACATTTTGATATATTTATAGTAGGAATTTTACAAAAAAATCTTCATGGAACATGATCTTTACTTAATTTTCTAATGATTTTTGCCATAAAAGAAAAATCTATAATTTTGACCCATACAATGTATTTTTGGCTATTGCTACAAATATACCCCAGCGACTTAAGACTGGTTTTGTGGTCCAAGGTCACATTTGTATTTGCCATATAGCCATATTATAACTTCTGGCTGTCATTAAGGAAATATTCAAAGCAGTAACACAGAAATCACTTTGTGACAGGTGTGACACCTGATCTTTCTGTCACGCAGAAATGCAAACAAACATGCATTGCACATACCTTTGTGAAACACTGCACAGACTCGTTCATGCAAATCATGTTTCAAAATATCTGATCAAACTTCTGTTGCAACAAACAATCTGTTATTTACAGGAAGATTCGAGGGAAACCTCACCGAACCACATAGAATTCTGAGGAATGTTTTTCCTTCTGTTTACCAAAGACTTGACTGACATATTTCATGATAATCATATTTACACAAAGATGTGTTACAGGCTTGAGAAATGATCCTGTTGCACTGCGCAGTGATGGATGTGTCCTAAGGTGCCATAAACATTTACCAGACGCTGTAGGCTTGTCATGCCCACATTTCCCAGATCCCATGGCCTATAGTATGCTTACTGTGCACTGATTCTGCTTTAAAATACAAGTCCATAATCCATAATTACACTTTCTCTGTGAAAATCCACCAGCATATTTGTTTAGAATTGTTTTGGATTGTAAACGGTGCTTGATCTGTGCCTATTTTCGCTCCTGATTTGGATGAGGCAAATTTTTAAAGTTAAAAACATATTGATGGATTTGTTTCTCACAAACATGCAGCTTTTTGCTTCAGAAGATGTTGATTGATAGACTGTAGCCATTGTAGATTACTTATGGATTATTGTGATGTTTTTATCAGATGTTTGGACTATCATTCTGACGGCACCCATTCACTGCAGATGATTGGTCATTCTCCAAATCTGTTTTAATGAAGAAACAAACTTGACTACATTTTGGATGACCTGAGGGGGATCAGAAATCTCAATATGAACATTTCTCATTGTTGGTCCAGGGCAATTAAAAATGTCCTCTGAGAGAGAGGGAAATGAAAGTGTTAAAATACAGAGAGAAAGGAAAGTGCTAAGTGCTGGTTTTCGAATGCTTTCAAACGAGGGATTTGAAAAATGAGCCTCCTTGTAGCAACACGTCAGCCTGACAGGAAATATGCGAACGGTAAAATACTGTGACGTTAAGTACGTGTCACACAGCTGAGGGCGTCCCAGCTCACCATCACTCTCTCTCTCACACAGACGCACACACACGTATAAATGTAGAGTACCAGTGTACGTTTGGTACACCTGATTGAATTTGCTTCTCAAGATCTTTTGATCGATTTTTAATATTTAACATTTTAAGTTAATAGTTGATGCACTGAAATAAAATTCACTCAGAAATTGCTAGTAAAGTTTATAATTAATTGTAAAAAAAAAAAAACAGCAAGTAACACATTGAATTAAGGATTAGTTCACTCAAGAATTAAAATTTAATTGGGGAAAGTTAATTTTAAAAGTAATGCATTACAATATTGAGTTACTCCCTAAAAAAGTAACTAATTATGTCACTTAGTTACTTTTTATGCAAAGTAATGTGTTACGTTACTTCTGCGTTACTTTTTAAATCTGGGCAGGGCTTGCTTGTTTGTTTTTAATATAAAAAGTTCTATTTTTGGCAAATGTAAAAGCCTTTTTACACCAAAAGCCTCAGGATTAGAGAAAAGTAATTTCATGTCTGTACAGTAGACCGCAGAACAAAAAAATGTCAACTCTTAATCAGTAAAAAAAAGGAAAACAAATGTTAGATTATCTTGAGTAATTTTTGCTTATTAGTACGGATGAATTGGACCATTGAAGGTCGGAAGCAAAGACATCGGTTAATAAAATGGGATTAAATACATAAAGGATATTTGTATTATTTAACATGTTTAATTATTGCAGGTTTGCGTCATATATTCTGGGTTGAATTTCACTGGTTTTATTCATTTTGAGGAATACTGTATCTGTTTTTTTAGTGAGTGAGATGAATTAATGCATGTTCACATTTATTCTAGAACTAAAGTAACTTACGATTTCTCTCAATATGGGGACAGTAAAGCTTTTAATCAATAAATGGGGGAAAGACTCAGATATCAGTAACTCAGATATTTTCTTGTCAATTAAAAAGTAATGCGTTACTTTACTAGTTACTTGGAAAAAGTTATATTATTATGTAACTTGTGTTACTTGTAATGCGTTACCCCCACCACTGCTCATAATTTACTTACCCCCATGTAATCCAAGATGTTCATTGTCTGTTCAAGGATTTTTCTCCATATAGTGGACTTCAACAGGGTTCAATGGGTTGAAGGTCCAAATTGCAGTTTCAAAGGGCTCCACACAAACCCAGACGAGGAATAAGGGCCTTGTCTAGCGAAAAGATCAGTGATTTTCTAAAATAAAATAAAATAAACATTTACTTATTTTAACCACAAATGCTCATCTTGCACCAGCTCGACTTCAGACATTACATAACAACATTGGAAAGGTCATGCACGACATAGGTAGAAATACCAGCCCAGTGTTTATAAAGTAAGCATGCAAAGAAAGTCAAATGCCCTAAAAAGCTAAAACATCGATGTCAGATGATTTTGAAGTTGAGGCAGAAAATGAGATGGAATTTTTCACCCTACCATGCTTTTTTAACCAAAGTACACAGACAAAGAACTAACCATGCATGACCTTTCCAACGTGATTACATAATGTGTGAGGTTGAGCTAGTGCAAGATGAGCATTTGTGGTTAAAAGTATATATATATATATATATTGTTTTAGAAAATGACCAGTTGTTTCACTAGATAAGACTCTTAAGGTGCGTTCACACCGGACACGAATGAAGCGGCAAGCACGAGTGATTTACATGTTAAGTCAATGCAAAGATGCGAATAGCCATCCTGCGGCGTGAAACGCACGAATAGCACGAATGAAGCGGCGCGCATTGAGCGTTTCAAGCGATTGTCGCTCCATTCGCGGGAGTTCAAAAATCTGAACTTTGGCGAAAATCCGCGCCGCGTTAACCAATCAGGAGCTTGCTCTAGTAGTGACGGAGGCAGAAATCCGAAACAACAATGGAGGACAAAATCACCGTTGCTGTCTGTGGTTACTCGGAGCTGTACGATACATCTTTGGACTTTTGTAGAAACAGGAATAAAAAGGATTTGGCTGGGAAGAAAGTGAGTGAAGAGGTCGGACAATCTGGTAAGTTTTAAAAAACGCTCTTTACTCAATTTGACCTACATATACATACATATTGAGACTACAAGCAAGCTAAAGCTGGCAAATTGAGCTCATTCACCTATTTTACAACTACTTTCCCGCTGACGAGTGGCAGAAGCCCCTCCCATGACGCGAATTTGCGTCTGTTGTGAAGAAAATGTCACGCGCGAATGACGCGAGTAAACTCAAATGTTCAAGCGTTCAACTACGTGCGAATAGCGCGTTTTTTCCGCGCAAGTCGCGTCCGGTGTGAACGCACCATCACTCCTCAGCTGGGATTGTGTTCAAGCTGCATTAAAAGCGCAGTTTGGATCTTTAACCCGTTGATCCCCATTAAAGTCTACTATATGGAGAAAAATCCTGGAATGTTTGCCTCAAAAACCTAAATCTTTTTTTTCCTTGGATTTGGATGACGGCACATCTTGGGTGAGTAAATTCAGGTAATCAGGTAATTTTAATTCAGGAGTGAACTAATCCTTTAAATGTGAAATTTTGAAGTAGAAAAACTGAAGTAGTAGTCTTTTTTTTCTTAGTTTGGAAGAATTGTACCTTGTTCTTGAAGGAAATGCCATCAGCAAATGTCACAAAGGGAATTGTTTTCTTCAGCTATGGGCATTTTGTGTCAGGGGTTGTTTTTCTTTTATTAAAAATGAATAGATTTGTTTCTTGTTTATGGTAGATGAATTTAAAATTAGAATTAAAACTGTCTTTGAAACTTTACACCATGCCTACAGTATATTTACATTTACAAATGCCTTTCATGTTGTTATATAGATTTGTTTTACTTTTCTCCCAGACGTTAAATCTGTAGATATGAAAATCCATCATAAAATATGACTGCATATTGAAACTAATCAAAACAAATAGTGAAATAAACAAAGTGTGCGAAAATGATTTATATCAATTTTACACAAATTATTTCTATCCCTCAGCTTTGGTGTCATCTCGATCACACTCAGTAATTTAGCCACTAATAAAGTTTAAAACGTTAGTGTTTACCAAGAAGACAACAGTGTCAGTGATGAGAAAAAGATGAAATATGATGTGATGTATAGACAACAACAACAACAAAAAGGTAAATACCACTTGTGAATAGAATATTTTTATTGAACATATCATTTCTAGCTGCAGTCAAGCTCTAATTTTGGCAAATGTGTTTTATATGCATAAAATGCCAGTTTTTACAATGAAATCTGCCATTTTAATGTCATTTTCACCACAGAATGCTCTTAAACAATTCATAATCAGACATGAGGAAAATGCCAATGAGTGTTTAAGTCAGTCCTCAGGGCCAAATGTGTCCATAGTTGAAGAAACACTCACATAGAAACATCCCAGGCCTTTCCATTTAGTTTAAAGTGCCCATCTCACTGTCAGACCTGTTCTTTCAGCCTGTACTTTAGCAGTCATTGACACATGAGATAATAGCTAGTGCTCAGACATGGAGGTTCATACTTTCAGAATACCAGAAAGAGATCTTATCAGATCAAACAGATCACAGAGTGTGCCCATTCTGGTTCATCTGCCTTTCAACTTTGAAGATGGACGCTTCATTGCGTCTGTCTGACACCCTGAATCTGTAGCTCATCTCTTGTTATTAATGACTTACTCAAATCAAAGGAAAGTGATGCATGTAGCAGTTTAGCAGGTTGAATGAAATGAGCATGCATATCGGAGCACAGATGACAAATGTGATTTTTATTTGAAGACATCTCAATGCTTTATCTGTTTAAGTGAACTTCTAAACCGGTGAGCACTAAAAGTTTGCTGGTATCATCTGCGGCTGTGGTTTCTGAGTAGATGGAGTTTAATACACTTGGAGGTTTAATACACTTAAAGGCATTTATTCACTCGTGTTGTCATCATTTACTCACCCACATATCATCCCAAACATGTATTGTTTTCTTTCTTATGTGAAATATCTGTTGTGCAGAAAACTTTAGTGTTCCATACACTCTTATTGTGTCACTCTTTCTGCAGGTTTTTAAAGGAATAGTTCACCTAAAAATGAAAGTCTTATAGTTATTTACTCACCCTCAGGTCACCCAAGATGTAGATGAGTTTGTTTCTTCATGGGAACAGATTACATCACTTGCTCACTGTTATGATCATATACAGTGAATGGGTGCCGTCAGAATGAGAGTCCAAACAGCTGATAAAAACATCACTATAATCCACAAGTAATCCATATGACTTCAGTCCATCAATTGACATATCCTGTTGTCAATAACTATTTTGGACTGTTTTGGTTTGTAAATAGTGCCTGTTCTGTGCATATTTTTCTCCTGATTCAGATGAGATGATGTTTTCAATGAAGAAACCATTATTATGGATAGAGAACTCATAATCTAGCCAGAAACAACAATTTGAAGTTCAAAACATTTTACTGATGGTTTTGTTTCTTAAAAACTCAACTTGTGGATTACTTACTTTACTTGTGAATTACCGTTTTTATCAGCTGTTTGGACTTTCATTCTGACGGCACCCACTCACTGCATATGATCCATTAGCGAGCAAGTGATGTAATGCTAAATTGTCCTAAATCTGTTTTGATAAAGTAAAACAAACTACATTTTTGATGGTCTGAGGGTGAGAAAATCTTCAGTAAATTTTTATTTTTGGGTGAACTATTGCTTAATGAAATTATAATTATTTTTTCTACTACTCTTATGATGGTTTTATCAGCTATTTGGACTCTCATTTTGACGGCACCAATTCACTGCATATGATAATAACTGTGACCAAGTGATGTAATGCAAAATTTCCCCAGATTTGTTTTGATGAAGTGAAACAAGCTACCTTTAATGAAATCATACTTTTTGTACTTTAATGATACTTTTATGGTGCTTTTATATGTTTTTATCAGCTATTTGGACTCTCAGTCTGTCGGCACCCATTCACTGCATGTGAACATAATAGTGATCAAGTGATGTAATGCAAAATTTTCCCAAATCAGTTTTGATGAAGTAAAATAAACTACATTTTGGATGATCTGAGGGAGAGAAAATGTTTAGTAAATATTTATTGTTGGGTGAACTAACCTTTAATGAAATCATAATTACTTTTTCTACTTTAATAATACTTTCATGGTGCTTTTATAATTTTTTTATCAGCTGTTTGGATTCTCATTCTGATGGCACCCATTTACTGCATATGATCATAACAGTGAGCAAGTGATTTAATGCTGAATTTGTATGTTTATTTTTGGTTGAACTATTCCTTTAATAAATTCACAATTACTTTTTCTACTTATTGATACTTTTATGGTGCTTTTACAAGTTTTTATCAGCTGTTTGGACTCTCATTCTGACGGCACTCATTCACTGCATATAATCTTTTGGTGAGCAAGGGATGCAATGCTAAATTTCCCCAAATCTGTTCTGATGAAGTAAAACGAACTGCAATTTGGATTGTCTGAGGATGAGAAATTTTTCAGTAATTTTTTATTTTGGGGTGAACTATTCCTTTAATGAAATAAGAATTATTTAATGATATGTCTATGGTGCTTTTTTAAGTTTGCTAATATGAATCACCATCTACTTTCATGTATGGAACATATTTGTGTTTACATTTCATGAAAGAAAACAATATGCGGTCCCAGTGCCTTCAGGGTGAATAAATTGAGAAAGTTTTGGCTGAATGAAAGGGCCTAATAAGTGAACGAATAGGGAATTAAGACTCTTTATTTCCTCCCCAAGAAGGGCATTTGATTGATCACGTGGATGATTGCACCAAAAAATGAGCCGATAAGTGTGACTCTTAAAGACGTCCCCGGGGAAACATCATCACTACTTTTGGCCACTGGGCCCTTTCAGTAACGCTATCCGCATCGGAGACGTACAAACATTGATTTAGCACTTAGCTCTCACGTCCCCCATGAGCGCTTATCATTTCTGGCCTCTCGCCAGCATGGAGGCGTCAAAGTTACTAATCGATGCGCAGAACTTTGAAGACGCGGAAAGCACCATAAGGAGGTTGGAGGAGGGGGACGGGGGACCAGATTTCTTTGATTAGGTGACAGGGTGATAGAGGAATATCCACTGGATGAAGTCAACAGATGGCATTCTGACTCTCTCAGTAGATATTCAAACCGATTTACTAGCATAACACATGGTAGAGAGTTAACTAAAGTTTTTTGAAGGTGAATATAAGTAGAATTGACCTACGAAATGGCAAATGACCCTGTTCAAAAGTTTACATACACCTGATTCTTAATACTGTGTTGTTGTCTGAATGATCCACAGTGTTTTTTTTTTTTTTTTTTGTTTAGTGATAGTTGTTCATGAGTCCCTTGTTTGTCCTGAACTGCCTACTGTTCTTTAGAAAAATCCTTCAGGTCCTACAAATTCTTTGGATTTTCAGCATTTTTGTGTATTTGAACCCTTTCCAACAATGACTGTATGATTTTGAGATCACACTGAGGACAACTGAGAGACTGCATCTATTACAGAAGTTTCAAACGCTCACTGATGCTCCAAAAAGAAACACAATGCATTAAGAGCTGGGGGGTGAAAACTTTTTGAATTTGAAGATCAGGGTAAATTGAACTTATTTTGTCCTCTGGGAAACATTCAAGTATCTTATGAAGCGTCTGAAGGGCAGTACTGAATGAAAAAAATATGATATTTAGGCAAAATAAGAAAAATGTATACATCGTCATTCTGTTCAAAAGTTTTCACCCCCAGCTCTTAATGCATCATGTCTCCTTTTGGAGCATCAGTGAGTCATTTTTTTACTCTTGTGGACTATATGTAAACACATTTTATGTGAAATATCTTATTCAGGTCAGTACTAAATAACAAAATAACATGCATTATTTTAAATTTTAAGTAATGAAATCATTTTTTTAGGGTTGTAGTTACAGTTGAAGTCAAAAGTTTACATACTCCTTGCAGAATCTGCGAAATGTTAATAATTTTACCAAAATAAGATGGATCATGCAAAATGCATAATATTTAGTTTCTCAATTGTCCTCAGTGTGAAAATATGGATTTCGAATTCATACAGTCATTATCGGAAAGGGTTCAAATTCATAAAAATGCTGAAAAACCAAAGAATTTTTGGGACCTGAAGTATTTTTCTGAAGAACAGTGGGCAGTTTAACTGTTCAGGACAAACAAGGGACTCATAAACAACTATTACTAAAAAAAAAAAAAGTAAAAACCAGCTGTGGATCATGCAGGTAACAACAATACTAAATAAAAAATAACATGCATTTTGTATAAACCCTCTTATTTTGGTAAAATAATTAACAATTTGCAGATTCTGCATGGTGTATGTAAACTTTTGACCTTAACCTTTGCAATGTTCACCAAGGCTGCATTTATTTGATAAAAATATAGCTATTATCTATTTTAAATAACAGTTTTTTATTTTAAAATGTATTCTTGTGAGTCACATAATCCTTCAGAGATCATTCTAAGAGAGAAATATATGTAAATCTGGACTTAGGGGTCTTTTAACTAGGACCACAAACTAACCAACTAGCAATGGCCTAGTAACCGCACAGCAAATTACTAACAACCACTCAAAGCACTTTAGCAACCACACAGCAATGACACGGCAGTAGCGAGCTGTTCATGAATGAAATCAGACAGAAATCTGATAAATGCGATTTATATACAGTATGTGCATTTTCATGTTTTGGCTGAGTCCTGCTCAAATCCAGATATGGTTACAGTGAGTATTTGTATTACCTTCCATCTATTATTCAAACATGTTCTAATGGTGTTTTCAGGAGGGGATATTTCTTGTAAAGTTTCCTATGATGTATCATTGTTTCTCATAATGGGCTTTTGTCTGAGACTTCTGCTCTGTTTCACCTTTTGAAGGACTCTGAAGTCTTGAAAGAGGTTGAGGTGGAGTTAGCAAAGGAAATTCTTAGCAACATGAACAATATGTGAGGTCAATAAATTCAATTAATTTAAGGGCCAGATGCATTAGGTGCTCATTAAACTTATTTATATAATTCGAATAAAATTAAATGTCTAAATAAGGGAGGTCGGGGCTAGTTGTCACATGGAGAAAAAATGGGGTGTACAAATAATTTTAATTTAGAAATTGCTAGTTAATTTCACAATTAATGTTGAAGTAGATTTTGAAGTAGAAAAATTGACATAGTAGTTTCTTGTAAAATATATTCCAATAAATGTTGTTTTATTTTTACATTGAGTCACTAGTTTGGTACTTTTTTTCTTTTTTGTGGGTTTTAAGAAGTATTTAATTATAATTATTTCAGTGTTTAAATTTTTAATTAATTTATTATTTTTATTAGACTGTAGAATTAATTTATTTATTTATTTATTGTGTGTTTTGTTTTGTTTTTATTGTTTTACTGTATACAACTGTTATAACAGCTTGTTTGTTAATTCAAAATATAGCTTCTCCTCATTTTAATGGTAAATTACAAAAAGGTCATTGTACCTGTCATGTACATGTCCAACTGAAGCAGCCAAACTGAACTGAGCATGTGCAGTTACTGATGAAGTATTGGAAATGTAAAGATAACATGATTGTGCGTCTTATAATAGCTCTGAAATCCCAGCCATGTCGAAGTGAGCGCTGTTGTCGGGTGATGTTTGCAGGCCCAGATCCTGCCTGCCCCGGCGCTCTACCCATCCTCCCTTCTGTTGGTGTAAACGCACAGCCATTACTCTCCATAAAAGATGATGGATTAAAGTCTGATAGTACACTGGGCTGCAGCGCTGCTGTCTGAGAGCCGCTCATAAGAATGATGAAGTGCACTGCGTTGCCCCAGAGCCCAAACACTCGCTCTCGCCTGTGGGGGAGACGGCGCAGGAAATCGGGTTTGTAGAAAAACCGGGGGTTCCCAGATCTTCATGCTTTAATCTCAGTGTATGTAGAGTAAGTGCTGGCTTACAGCACTAGATCTTCTTCATGCTTTGTGGTGGACTAAATATTAAATTAATATAAAATGCATCATTCCTAATGAGATTTACATTGTTTACATGGACATAATTTTTTGATTTTGCTTAAGCCTTAATTACAAAAAAGCAGTTTACAGCCTTTTGCACCCTGTTGCCCTGCATTTGTTGTTATTTCGTCATTTAATAATTTATTTAATCATTCGAAATTTAATAATTTATTCCCATTCATTATATTTGTGTTGACATAAACAGATATTTATATTTTATATTAAGTATATAATAGATATTGGCACAACGCGTGTCAGTGAATGATGAGATATTTTCGTAAATCCTGCCAGAAGAATTGCATGAAAACCAAGTGGCAACCTCATGCTTTCTCTATTGAAGCCAACACGGAAGTGACTTAAACTGTAATTTGTCGACTGGCCGCTAGAGACTGGCTGCAAAAGGGAGTCAATCCCATAGACTCCCCATGTTAAAATGCCCAACTTTACAGCAGAAAAAAATATTTTTACAGCCTGGTACAAAAAGTGTTTTTAGTCTATATAGCTAATTTCACCGTTCATGTCAACTGTGAGAGGGGTGAATTTTTTTATAACTGATCGGCTTAAGTTATATTATGCCTTAAAGTTCTGAATAATTAAGGGCGTGGCTACTTGAATGACAGGGGGATTTTCGCTGCTGTCACTACTGTCGCACTAAGTGGGCGTGGTTTCAGCAAGCAGCTCCACCCACGTCATGCCTCTTTGCCCATTTTCAATTATCTGGGAGTGACGCGCAATGACGCGATTCCAAGATGGCGACGGCTGAATCCCGCCCACTATGAGCTTCAAAATTGCTCTTCAGAAACCTACGTGTGACGTCACGGACTCTACGTCAATATTCTTTACACTCTATGATGAAAACTTATGTCTGTTCCATCTGTATCATTTCAGTGAGCTTTTATTAGATTTTACACATCCGCAGTAAGGCAGATTTAACGTTTTCCACCTAAAAGAGGTGCTTCCAGAAGTCATGGATCCTCTTCTGAATATTATTAATTCGTCATTATCATTAGGATATGTCCCCAAAACCTTCAAACTGGCTGTTATTAAGCCTTTAATTAAAAAACCTCAACTTGATCCAAATGAATTAAACAATTACAGACCAATTTCCAATCTCCCTTTTCTGTCAAAGATACTAGAAAAGGTAGTGTCCTCACAATTGTGTTCTTTCTTAGAGAAAAATGGTATCTGTGAGGATTTCCAGTCAGGTTTTAGACCGTATCATAGCACTGAGACTGCTCTTATTAGAGTTACTAATGACCTTCTCCTGTCTTCTGATTGTGGATGCATCTCTCTATTAGTGCTACTAGATCTAAGTGCTGCATTTGATACTATTGACCACAATATTCTTTTAAATAGACTTGAAAATTATGTTGGCGTTAGTGGTAGTGCACTGGCTTGGTTCAAATCGTACTTATCTGGCCGGCATCAATTCGTAGCAGTAAATGACGAGGTATCATATCAGTCACAAGTGCAGTATGGAGTACCTCAAGGCTCAGTATTAGGGCCATTACTTTTTACACTTTATATGTTACCCTTGGGAGATATCATCAGGAAACATGGTGTTAGCTTTCATTGTTACGCTGATGATACGCAGCTCTATATTTCTTCGCGGCCCGGTGAAACATACCAATTTGGAAAACTAACAGAATGCATAGTTGAAATAAAAAATTGGATGGCAAGAAATTTCTTACTGCTAAATTCTGAAAAAACAGAGGTGTTAATTATTGGACCTAAAACCTCTACAAGTAATAACCTAAAACACAGTCTAATACTAGATGGCTGCTCTGTAAATTCGTCATCATCAGTTAGGAACCTAGGCGTCCTATTCGATAGCAATCTCTCCTTCGAAAGCCACATTTCTAGCATTTGCAAAACCGCATTTTTTCATCTAAAAAATATATCTAAATTACGACCTATGCTCTCAATGTCAAATGCAGAAACGTTAATCCATGCGTTCATGACCTCAAGATTAGATTATTGTAATGCTTTATTGGGTGGTTGTTCTGCACGCTTAATAAACAAACTCCAGCTGGTCCAAAATGCAGCAGCTAGAGTTCTTACTAGAACCAGAAAGTATGACCATATTAGCCCGGTTCTGTCAACACTGCACTGGCTCCCTATTAAACATCGTATAGACTTTAAAATCTTGCTAATTACTTATAAAGCCCTGAATGGTTTAGCTCCTAAGTACTTGAGCGAGCTCTTATCATATTATAGTCCTTCACGTCCGCTGCGTTCTCAAAACTCCGGCAATTTGATAGTACCTAGAATATCAAAATCAACTGCGGGCGGCAGGTCCTTTTCACATTTAGCGCCCAAACTCTGGAACAATTTACCTAACACTGTTCGGGAGGCAGACACAATCTGTCAGTTTAAATCTAGATTAAAGACCCATCTCTTTAACCTGGCCTACACTTAATACATTTTCCAATCCAAATCCGTTAAAGGATTGTTAGGCTGCATTATTTAGGTCAACCGGAACCAGGGACACTTCCCAAAACACCTGATGTACTCGTTGCATCAGAAGAAGAATGCCATCTACGCTAATACTTGTATCTTTCCTTCTTATTCCGAGGTCACCGTAGCCACCGATCATGTATCCAGATCAGACGTTCACTGCAGTCCCCCGGATCCAGTCTGTACCCATCAGCACCCAGAGATATCCTTTACAGCCCTGAATGTCAGCAGAGACCACATCAACTAGATGAGCCCCAGAGACAGATCATCAGTGAAGACCCCATCACCTAGACGGCCACCGACGCAAGACTGCGAAAACCAGATGAGTCCTCTCCAATCTGATTTTGTGGCAACTTGGAACTCTTGCATCTACATTAATATTAGTCTGTTTGTTTCTTATTCCCAGGTCACCATAGCCACCAGATCCAGTCCGTACCCAGATCAGATGATCACTGCAGTCCCCCGGATCCAGTCCGTACCAAGAGGTGGATAAACACCTACAGCCGAATGTCAGCGGATACCGTGTCAACTAGATGAGCCCCAGGGACAGATCATCAGAAAGAACTCCTACCCTAAACAGCCACCGGCACAAGGCCATGGGAACCAGATGAGTCCTCTCCAATTTGACTTTGCTGCAATATGGAACTTTTGCACTTTTATTGACATTTTATCTTATTATTTTAATACTGTAAGGTTGCTTTGACACAACTTGTATTGTAAAAAGCGCTGTATAAATAAACTTGACTTGACTTGACTTGACTTTCAGTGTGGATGAGAAACTTTTGTACAAAAGTGCAAGTGTGGATGGAGAGCGTTTTAAAAACAAATGTATCCAAATGTATCCAGATTAATGTAGACGTAGCCTTATTCACACAAGCTACAAAACTGGAAACAGGAACAGAACAACCGGGTTACACACAGCAACTTTTATTCCTTTCCACACAAAGTATTATTTACAGGTACATAGTTTTGATTAATAAAGCCTAATTTTCACACAATTACTTACAGAATATTATGCTTTGACTTCAAAACAATTTTAACATCCTGCGTGATTTGAAAACGGATACTTTTTAATGTTGCCATCACATATACAGCTTCATATGCATGAGTTTTCTAATTCAGTAGGTTTGCTCGGTAGCTCACCCGATACGCCATTGCACTTGAGTGATGAAGAGCTCTGGTACAAACCCCGTAAAACTACAGTTTGACAAAACAGCTCAAATCTGATTGCGTCAACAAACAAAGCTTTTTTATATCACTTTTGCATTTGTTAACACTATCGGGTAGGCTTATGGTTGGGTTTGGTGTAGGGGACATTTCCAATACGATAGTGCATTAACCTTTAGGGACACACTGGATTTTTGAATTCTGAATAGCCACAATACGGACCAAGCATGTATTTTCATGAGCGTGGGTTGGGAAACTGATCTACAAATAGTCAAACTAAAGCAAACATAAGAAGGTGCTTCCTTGCACCAAAGACTATAGAATACTCAAGACATGTCACTCGTGTAGTTTTGAATGGGGAAAAATGCAACGCTTATTATGGCCACAAAGCCTGTCTTCTTAATGAAAGAGCCAGTCATTGACTGGTAAAGTCAGCGGGTCACTGCAGATGCCGTTAGAATTCCCGGTTGCTATAGAAACAATCGGCGCTCTAAGGCATGCGCTCAGTACTGCGCATGCACACTGACTCATCTAGCCTGAGAAATAAGCATTTTTTTATGCTATTGGAGCACAAGGAACCATATTTTTGAGGCAGTTCTTGTCGGATTTCCTTGGTGATTTAAAATATGAAATTTATTTGTCACCTTGGTGAACAGTTTTGGAGAATTTGATGTTTCCCTATTCAAAGAGATAGGAGCTGCACTTGCATGCCTGAGAGGTATTTCAAAGATGGCCGCCGAGTGACATGACTTGCCTTAGGGACTTTGCTTGTACCTCAAACAAAAGGTCCAACAGAGGAGGACAGGAGGGAGCTTAGGTGGGGGACACGGAGCCAGGAAGCAAGACAGGCAGGGCCAGGGTGGAGACGGAGGTAGAAGAATCCTGGGAGGAGGTGGAAGAATCTTGGGTGGAGATTGAAGCAGTCAGAGCCACGGCGGAGTCGAAGGTGGAAGAGCAAGGACCCAGACCCATGGGGGAGTCAGTGAAGTTAGGAGCCATGGTGGGGCCTTGCCAGGTGGAACCAAGGAGACTATGGACTTAGATGGAGCCAAAGGTGGTGGAGACCCAGGCAAAGAAAAGGAGACACAGACCCAGGATGGCAGTGGAGGCCTGGTGGGCCAAGGCAAAGCTGTAGACTCGAGGGATTAAGAAGGAGACGGTGGCTTGGTAAGCTGAGGTGGAGGCGGAGGGAAGGAGGAGACCAACAGAGGGACAAGGAGATAAAGTGCCTTTTATGAGCTCTTCATGAGTTCACATTTGGTGAAAATAAAATCATATGTACATGAAACACAGAGTGCACTTAGTCCAGCGGACGGCATTTGACCTAAAGGGCGCTGAGCAGCCCGATCAATAAATGGGTACTTGACACTTTAAGTCGAACACACCTTTTCCTTTTGTTTGGAGTGTTCGGTGATTTCCTTCATGAAATATACATCTTTCAACCTGACCAAACAGGTTGTGAATGTATCATCATGCCTTTAGGTTCGGTATCTTTAGGTTCGCTGTCAAAAATGCCAGTGTAAACGTTAAGAGAACCAGGACCAAATGTATCATTTCCCTTTTTGGTCACCCTAAGATAATACATTAAAGGAGTAGTTCACTTTCAGAAAAAAAATGTACAGATGATGTACTCACCCCCTTGTCATCCAAGATGTTCATGTCTTTCTTTCTTCAATCGTAAAGAAATGGCGTTTTTTGAGGAAAACATTTCAGGATTTCTCTCCATATAATGGACTTCTATGGTGCCCCTGAGTTTGGAGTTTGAACTTTCAAAATACAGTTTAAATGCAGCTTCAAAGGCCTCAAATGATCCCAGCTGAGGAAGAAGGGTCTTATCTAGCGAAACGATTGGTTATTTTCTTTATTTTTAGAAAATAACCCATCGTTTTGCTAGATAATAATCTTCTTTCCTCGACTGTGATCGTTTAGAGCCCTTTGAAGCTGCATTTTGGAAGTTCAAACTCAGGGGCACCATAGAAGTCCATTATATGGAGAGAAATCCTGAAATGTTTTACTCAAAAAACATAATTTCCTTATGACTGAAGAAAGAAAGACATGAACATCTTGGATGACAAGGGGGTGAGTACATAATCTGTAAATTTTTGTTCTGAAAGTGAACTACTGATTTAAAACAATATGGTAAGACACGCCAATTTGCGATATTAAGCAGCAAAACAAGTTTTGTACAGCTAAACATAGCTAGACGGGGATGAGACTGGAAAGCAGACACATAAAATGTATAAATGGCTGCACCCACTCTTACGGCAATAAAAAGTTAGATGTTGGCACTGTAATTTAGATACAAAGATGTAAAAGAGGTTTGATCTTGTCAACATGTTACTTTAAATAGTCTTCCACCGTTTGGCACATTCACAAGCATGTTTCACTTTGAGAGACTTATTTGCTTTCTGAATGTTCTTATCTGCCAACCAGTTTCCATCAAAAGCTGCTTTTATTTTTCTTATTTGTCACACATGTGATTAATCGTCACTTGACGTGGCATTGGAAGGCATGTTGAAGCAGCTCCTGGTGAGATTTATAGGGGTTTCTTCCTGGAGGGAATTCTGACAGCAAGGTTAATCTCTGTCACAAAACCATTTTCAGGGACAAGTACATTGTTTATACAGCATGAGGGTAATTAAATTGCCATTAGCTGTAACTACAAGTATTTGTAAAGCTGTGAAATCATTGTATTGTTGTATTGTTGGAGCATGTTGTGTTCTGAAGTAGTTCTGAAATGTATGTTTTGTGGTTTATGCCAGCAGACAGATGCATCACTGTAGCATTACGTACAGTAAAATAAAACCCTCGATGTGTCGTTCACCTCCTCTCACCACCATTAGTGTCTTTTTGAAGCAATGCATTCACCGCAGCAATGCATTCTGGGTCGCAGTACTCGTTTGTCTCTGTCAAACAACTATGAAGTGTTTCGTAATTTCTGAGCCAATTCTTCTCTCCGATTAGAGCTGTTTTGTAGAGTAACTTTTCGTTTTTTCATTGTGTGACTGCATGACAGAGTGCTTCATCCTGTCAGAGCTTGACATGAGGAAAGTGGGTTCCGATTTCAAGTGGAGATAAATAACCTCTCCAGGTTAGCTCATGTTTATTTTTCTTTCAACTTACGTTTAAAGCTAAAGTGTCTTTTTTTCCCATGTTAAAATACTGCTGACCTAATTTGATGTAAAGAAACAACTGTAAGTAGATAGTAAAAGTAAGCTATTTTTAGGTTGATTCAGCTGAAACGTATACATCTTTTGCTATCAAAAGTCTGACTCGGAAACATGGGCTTAACCAAATGTTAGGTTTTTTCTGTTGTCTGATGAACAAAAATTGTTTTTGTTAGCATTTATTTTAGTGCTTTAAATTATAAGAAATGCATTAAAAATACATTACAGAAACAATATATTATTATTATTATTATTATTATTATTATTATTATTATTATCTATTATTTGATTGTCACAATTTTCTTTGTTATTATTATAAACCAACCCTAAGACCCTGTTAATTAATGATTAATATATGATTATAATAAAATAATAATAATAATAATAATAATAATAATAATAATAATAATAATAAATTATTATTGTGTCTATTATTTGATTGTTATAGTTATTTTATTTTATTTTACTTGAGTGAGGAATCCTCAAAATCGGTTTGCCAGGCTTACAATTTAATACATTTGTTGAAAAATGAATTATATTAGACATGCTCTCTATATATATAACAAATATGTAATATTATTTATACATGTTATGTTTTATTTATACATTATTATTATTATTATTATTATTAGACATGCTCTATATAAATAAATAATATATATTATATTTAACAAATATGTAATATTATTTATGTTATGTTATGTTATGTTTTATATATAAATTTGTTTTATTATTTTATGTTATTTTATTTAAATTTATTTTATTTACTTAAGTGAGGAAGCCCCAAAATCTTAAAACTGTTTGCCAGGCTTACATTTCAATAACATATGTTGAAAAATGTATAATTAATATGAATATTAATATTATCAGACATGCTCTATAGAAATAATAAAATAGTATTATTAGTAAATAATAAAAATATAACATATATTATTTAACAAATATGTCATATTATTTATAAATGTTTTTATTTTATTTTATTTTATTTTATTTTTCATTTTATTTTTCATTTTATTTCATTTTTATTTTATTTACTTAAGTGAGGAATCCCCAAATTCTTAAAACTGTTTGCCAGGCTTACATTTCAATAACATATGTTGAAAAATGTATTATAAATATTAATAGTAATATTATGAGACATGATCTATAGAAATAATAAAAATATAATGTATATTATTTAACAAATATGTTATATTATTTATACATGTTTTTTTTTTTTTTTTTCATTTCATTTTTATTTTATTTACTTAAGTGAGGAATCCCCAAATT